>NC_092245.1:8796517-8829017 GCF_036320965.1 Panulirus ornatus
ATGGTTGTGACTCACTGTTCATGGTTGTGTCTCACTGTTCATAGTTGTGACTCACTGCTCATGGTTGTGTCTCACTGTTCATGGTTGTGACTCACTGTTCATGTTTGTGACTCACTGCTCATGGTTGTGTCTCACTGTTCATGGTTGTGACTCACTGTTCATGGTTGTGACTCACTGTGTCTCACTGTTCATGGTTGTGTCTCACTGTTCATGGTTGTGTCTCACTGTTCATGGTTGTGTCTCACTGTTCATGGTTGTGTCTCACTGTTCATGGTTGTGTCTCACTGTTCATGGTTGTGTCTCACTGTTCATGGTTGTGTCTCACTGTTCATAGTTGTGTCTCACTGTTCATAGTTGTGACTCACTGTTCATGGTTGTGTCTCACTGTTCATGGTTGTGTCTCACTGTTCATGGTTGTGACTCACTGTTCATGGTTGTGTCTCACTGTTCATGGTTGTGTCTCACTGTTCATGGTTGTGACTCACTGTTCATGGTTGTGTCTCACTGTTCATAGTTGTGACTCACTGCTCATGGTTGTGTCTCACTGTTCATGGTTGTGACTCACTGTTCATGTTTGTGACTCACTGCTCATGGTTGTGTCTCACTGTTCATGGTTGTGACTCACTGTTCATGTTTGTGACTCACTGTTCATGTTTGTGACTCACTGTTCATGGTTGTGTCTCACTGTTCATGTTTGTGTCTTCATTGTTTACCAAGACACATTTTTCTTGTTGTCTTCTCTGTCAGCACAGCTGGTCTTGATGGTAACGCCAGGCAGAGGCGTGAGAGGGACCCTCCACACACCACAGTCATCACCAGTAGCCATCCTGGATGCAGATGTCTTCCTCTACTGGCGTGTCCTGAGGCGGGTTCTCGGCCGGCGTGGGGCTCTCACACAACCTGAGGCGGGTTCTCGGCCGGCGTGGGGCTCTCACACAACCCGAGGCGGGTTCTCGGCCGGCGTGGGGCTCTCACACAACCTGAGGCGGGTTCTCGGCCGGCGTGGGGCTCTCACACAACCTGAGGCGGGTTCTCGGCCGGCGTGGGGCTCTCACACAACCTGAGGCGGGTTCTCGGCCGGCGTGGGGCTCTCACACAACCCGAGGCGGGTTCTCGCCCCGCGTGGGGCTCTCACACAACCTGAGGCGGGTTCTCGGCCGGTGTGGGGCTCTCACACAACCTGAGGCGGGTTCTCGGCCGGTGTGGGGCTCTCACACAACAGTCCTGATCCAGACATAACGGAAGATCCAGGAGGGACGATTCAGTCGCTTGTGAGATGATTACCATGGAGGCTTATCCATGATCCTGGCTTACCCGACATTCTTATGACACTTCAGTCTCTTAAGAATTAATCATCACTGTAATCGCTTAAGTCAGATGGAAATGGATATAATCATTTCTTCAGTGAAGGATTAATACCTGGAGCCATTCATTAGATGGGTGTCGGTCAGGAGTGACTGGTCTGGTGAAGTGTAGGTAACATGTCTTCCTGACATATGAGAGACCTGTTATATTCTCCTGTATATAACCTCAGAGTCGTAAGTCTTTCAGATTTCAGATTTCAGATTTCAGATTTCCTACAACAGGCGACGAATAATTCAAATTGTTCATAATGTTGTTTACAAAGTTGAATGACTTCCAAGGATTTTGTGCCGCTTTAAGAATTACCCGAAAATGAGATTGTGATTCAGCAACTTGTGATGACTCGGGCGCATGAGCCACTCCGGCCCACCTTAAGCCTGGAGCTTCGGTGTTGTTATGGAAACACATTATACACAAGAGAGGTTCCTGGCAGGCTGACACACGCCAGAATATGAACCTCGTTAAAGTCACGTCGAGAGAAGCTTTGGTGGACGTCTGAGCCGAGGCGTCGACAGGATTCAGTAAGTCGGATGTCGTGATGAACATATTATATCTTGCAGTATCATACAGAGGATGTGATCCTCCTCCTCAGCTGGATTATATCATTATAACATATTATATCTTGCAGTATCATAAAGAGGATGTGATCCTCCTCCTCAGCTGGATTATATCATTATAACATATTATATCTTGCAGTATCATTCAGAGGATGTGATCCTCCTCCTCAGCTGGATTATATCATTGCCAATATATCTAGACCCAGGAGAGAACCCTCAGGAAAGCTATAACGTAAGCTGTTGGTCAGTCCACGATTGGCCGGTCTGCACACAGACCCACTATGGCAGCATTAGACACACAACTCACGAGATCATTACCTACCTACCTACCGTCTGTTGTGGTAAGACTGAGGTATAACCCAGCAGCCAAATCCCCTTTTTTGGCAAACCTGGCGTGGGCTGTTGTAGAAGGTTGTGATATATGAACATTATCTGTGGAACATCTGGAGGAAGATAAAAGTGAACAACCTCGAACATCTGCTTCTAGATGATGGTAGTGACGTCATTACCAGTGCCAACATCGTATTCCTCCAAGACGTGAGAATTATCATGGCCACAAGCACCTACTTGGTCTTACATCTCCTACAGGCTGTATTCCTAAATCTACTCTTATTTCATATTTCAGATATTCTGAAGAGGTAGTCAATGATTTTCAGTAGGGAAGTAACAACATAGGTTAGGTTACGTTACGTTACGTTAGGTTATTTTGGTCAAAAATATTGATATTTGATCTTACGTAGTCTTAAGATATTGATGTTTTCTGATGATTTCTTTTGTCCTTCGATGAACACCAGGGATGACCAGTTGCCGAAGGTCTGTCTCTGGTACTAACAAATGAAACGTTGTCTATATTGATGTTTATATAGGCAATGTAACGAAATATTAGAAATGTTTTCTCTATCAAACCTGATTATACATCCTGGATGGTGCCAAACACATGCTTAAAGTTGATCTGGAATTATAGGAACATCAAGAAAAGTGACAACAACAAACTATAGTCAGTATGTAGTTTGCCAAGATGATGCTGACACTGTGTACAGGGCACAATACCCGTGTGGAACTGGAGGCAGCAGCAGCAGCAGCAGCAAGGCTGGAGGTGGATGACTTTAGGATCAAGTCAAATGTAAAGACTGGCCAGATAATGGCATGCTTGATGCAGGAAGGAACCTTGACATTAATGAGGAAAGTCATTTGTTGGCTAAAAAATCACAAACAAGTGAAGCACAACCGGACACATCAGGTGAAGCACAACCGGACACATCAGGTGAAGCACAACCGGACACATCAGGTGAAGCACAACCGGACACATCAGGTGAAGCACAACCGGACACATCAGGTGAAGCACAACCGGACACATCAAGTGAAGCACAACCGGACACATCAGGTGAAGCACAACCGGACACATCAGGTGAAGCGCAACCGGACACATCAGGTGAAGCACAACCGGACACATCAGGTGAAGCACAACCGGACACATCAGGTGAAGCACAACCGGACACATCAGGTGAAGCACAACCGGACACATCAGGTGGCGCATCAACAACTGTTATGATCAGTTCGAAATTGCCAACTTTTGATGCCCAGATGAACTGTGTCATCTGCAGACATCACTGGCATTAAGGCAAATCACCAACTCTAAAAACATGTACAATGCAGACTCATAATACACTTTATGAGACTACAAAACCATACAAGTTGCTTCCTGTTGTGCCTCGTGGTACAGAAGTGATTCATTTCTGCTGGACAGATCAAGAATTTCAGGTTTGAATAATTCAGAACGTCAGAAGACGTCATCAGACACAACGTCATCCAAGGTTCATGAAATTCAGCAACAGATCAGAGCACCTGATCCTTCAGCAACAGATCAGAGCACCTGATCCTTCAGCAACAGATCAGAGCACCTGATCCTTCAGCAACAGATCAGAGCACCTGATCCTTCAGCAACAGATCAGAGCACCTGATCCTTCAGAAGTTTTGTTGTGTCTGCCATTAAATTTGCACTTTTGCACTTCCTGTGTGAGTCACGGAGCTTGGAGGAGACAGAGGATCTGTCACTGGGAAGTCTTCACCTCTATTTACGTGTTGGCTTCCAGCAGGAGACCAGAAGGTACAGTCACGCCAGCAGCTGAACTTCCCACGACGAGGCAGACTTATCCTCCAACTACAGTTTTCAACATGACATCCTTGAAAGGCTATTGTTCATGCTAGTGACACTGATGCTATATTTCTCTTCATCTATTATACATCTACAGTGTTGAAAATTTACCAGAAATATGGATAAAAACTGACAAAGTTACTCATGTACCTGTTCACGGTACTGCTGCCGTGTTCGGCATGTCTCGATGTCGACCATTACCGTTCAAACACAGTCCAGGTGGCAGAGACACAACTAAGTTAATTTGATATTGATCAACAAGAAGGTGTGGTCTTCTGGAAGCAAGACCCTTGATCTTCCTGCCTTGGAGGAATTCACCGAAAATCCATCACTGTATGAAGTCAGTGCACGTGTCATGAATGATCACTCGAGGCAACTTCTGATGTTTGTGTATTCTAACAGGACCAAAGTCGTGCTATGTTTGGAATTCACAAATTCCTCACCAATGGATGAACATTACTGAAACTTTTGCCTCAACTGAAGGTACATTTGTTTTCCATTTGCAGCGTGCAGCACTGGAAACCATTATTTGATATGTCTGCACATACGGCAGAGCCACGTTTACCTTCATCTTCTGTGGAATGTGGCTGATTTCTGAAAATAACGTCTTTGTTTCCAGGATAAATACGGCCACAAGATAGGACAAGATCCATTGCTTGTAACTGTAGAAAAGTTTATCATAACAAATGTCCATGTGTAAACCACGGGATATAATGTTAGATAAGCTATTAATGTACAGGTACACCAGAGAGCGCAGTTAGGCGGCACGTCGTGTAGCAGAGATACGTGATCCCAGCTGTGATGAGGGACAGTAGTGGTGAAGACGAGTGCCAGCTGCATCAGTCTATGAACATACACTTCACACAAACAATGACTTCCATATAGTTGCAGGTTTTATCTGATATTTGGCTATTTTTGGTTTGGTAATCTGACAAACACTAACATTCAAGATCACTGAATTCAAACTATCTAAGCTGTTCAAATGGAAAATTTTGTTTTCTGCAAGTGATACGGTTGTAAACGTCTCATGATAGTTATCGATACATAATGAATATAAGCCAGACATCTTTTCTTGTATAATAATGATGTTGTATTACTGTGATGTTTGACGACATTCTATTTCTGTTCATTAAGCTTGTACACATCTGGAATGTTTCGGAAAACTGCCAACATTTTTAGATATATACATTTGATGACAAAAATGTAGTTTTGATATTAGACAGACCATAACAATTTTGGACAAGCATCTGCTCTAGTTGATCTACACCACAGCATGACAGATGTTTTGGTCATATTTATAAGTAAATACAAAAACCACATTATGATGTTTCTGACCAGAGAATTTAGTATATCATGAATGTCAGGTACACAAACATAGGATGTGTCTTGTACAAGATGTAAAGCAAACCATATATATCATTTATGCTTCATAATTACGCATGTCCAAACATGTTATTTCTATGAAGTATAAGGAAAATGTGAACGTGCCCCATGCAGTAACCATATATCATACTATGACCTGTATGATCTCATCAGTAGCTTGTGGCAATGGTTGTTCACCAGGAGAGTCATGTTTAATGGTCACTAAAACCATTGATACCACACAGTCTACACCATCCCACATGTCAGGTAGAACTGCTTGCCTCCCTGGCTGAGACAGCATCAACACTGAGGGACACAGAAGGGATGGATGAGGAGAGTTGATGCTTAGGGAGGTTAATGAGACGAAAGAATGTTGGTTTAACTCTCGACAGGTGGGGAAAGAATCATCCCTGATGTGTGAGCAGTACTCTATAGTGATGCAAATATAACATTTGTGGGTATGAGACAGTCGCTCACAAGGACAGTAACCACAGCACCTGCACAACACCTCCAACTTTAGAAAGCAGACATGTTGATGTTGATGTTTATGCTGTGAGGTTTCCCAGACAAAGTGGAGGATGAACTTATGTTGAAGTCATCACAGTATGGAACTGTGGTGTTCTGAAATTAGATACGAGAAAACATTCAACTTTTAAAATGAGATACAGTGAGAGATCATGTTGTAGCACTAACAGATTCATCCAGATTACGGTTTTCCCATTCTGAGATGCTATACAGTACGGCTTTCCCATTCTAAGATGCTACACAGGTCCAAACTGAGAGAGAAAATATGTTCAGTACGAGAATGAGAACGAGTATCTGAAGAAGGGGAAATGGGGCGGGGGGTTAGATAAGATGAAGTATGTAATGTGGAGTCAACATCATTGATGTATTTAGTGCTAAAAGATGAAGAATAACCATCACGAGAGAGGTAAGAAAGTAAGTTATTGGGCATAGCTCTATGGAACACCGCTAATGATGAGATAAGAGGGAGACGTCGTCCATCATTGACTATTACAATAAAACGCGCACAGAGGAAGCTGTGCACCAGGGAACAGAGAGGAAGTTGTGCACTAGCGAACAGGGAGGAAGCTGTGCACCAGCGAACAGGGAGGAAGCTGTGCACCAGCGAACAGGGAGGAAGCTGTGCACCAGCGAACAGGAAGGAAGCTGTGCACCAGCGAACACAGAAAAGCATTAGAAACGAGAGGAAGAGAGATCAGAAAGCAGACTTATGCCACACTGTCTCTTGTCTTACTGATGTCGAAGCCACAACAGAAGTTCCACTAAACTCCCTGAGGAAGGAGGACCAGAGATGAGTCGCGTATGATAATGAAACAGAAGGAAATACATTCATGATATTTGAGAAAGTGAGAGTTAGTGAGAGTCTCAAACACTTTACAGATACCACAAGTGAGAGTAATGAGGTGATGGCTGGAAGTGGTCTTCATGAGGTGATGGGTGGCAGGGTTAGAGATGGTCTTCATGAGGTGATGGGTGGAGAGATTAGAGTGGTCTTCATGAGGTGATGGGTGGAAGGGTTAGAGTGGTCTTCATGAGGTGATGGGTGGAAGGGTTAGAGTGGTCTTCATGAGGTGATGGGTGGAAGGGTTAGAGTGGTCTTCATGAGGTGATGGGTGGAAGGGTTAGAGTGGTCTTCATGAGGTGATGGGTGGAAGGGTTGGAGTGGTCTTCATGAGGTGATGGGTGGAAGGGTTAGAGTGGTCTTCATGAGGTGATGGGTGGAAGGGTTAGAGTGGTCTTCATGAGGTGATGGGTGGAAATGTTAGAGTGGTCTTCATGAGGTGATGGGTGGAAGGGTTAGAGTGGTCTTCTCTCTTACAGATGGGCTGGACCAAGGCGTGCTTCCAAGCGGAAGGAAAAATGTACAAATAAAGAAATTGACATACAAAGGAATTCAAACAGCGACCGACCAGTGGGTGGTTGCGAGGTTGTTTGTGGTAGTATATATAGTTTACATCTCAGAGGAACCATCTCACCTCACTCAACAGCCACAGAGCCAACAGGAGCCACTAAAATGCAGAAATGGGAGCCACTGCACCAAAGAGCCAGAGGAACCACTCTACCACAGAGCTAGAAGGAACCACTATACCACAGAGCCAGCAGGTACCACTGCACCACAGAGCCAGTAGTAACCACAGCCCCACAGAGCCAGCAGGAACCACTCTACCATCTAACCGAGATCGTGGACACTGTAGTCAGACGTGGCTGGTAGCTCCGGAAACACCGACTATTACTTTCCTCTCCCCTAATATTTCTCCTTTCTTATCCCCCAGTACGGCGGGCTGTTCTTTTCTTCCAAAGAAGAAATTGCTTCCTGGAGCAAAGGTACCCCATTAGAGGCCTTTCTAAAGTCTTCCATTTCTTTCTTTTGTGTCTGGCTGGAAGGGATGTGACACCCAGCTCGATACGCCAGGATAACTGACTCCCATTTATCATTACAAGATCATTTATCGTCAGGTGCAGAAGCACAGTATATGGGCAGCACTGGCACCATTGTGAAGGAAACTCTTGGATTTGAAGGTAAATTTGGAAGTATTGTTTAAGTATTGTATTTTCACAAGGTAGTGATCAGACGTCCTGTCAGCTGCCCCTCTCAACACATATTCAAAAGTCTCTCTTCTACATGCCTATCACTTGATATGTAAACCAATAATGCCCCCAAACCATCTCTCCCACTCACATAAGTATACTACTGTATGTCCTTTTATGAAGTCAGATAACCCCATACACCAATCCTTTTTCAGCACACGCTCCACAAGATGTTCACTATTTCCATTCACTATACTGAATGCCCCTTGTCCACCCCAATTATACCCTCAACTGCCACATTACTCACCTTTGCATTCAAGTCACCCATCACGTATACACGGTCTATTGCATCAAAACTGCTGACACATTAGTTATATACATTTATCATGTTTTATTGTAGTTAATCGTTGTTTCCCGCGTCAGCGAGGTAGCGCCAGGAAACAGACGAAGAATGGCCCATCCACTCATATGCACATACATATGTACATAAACGCCTATACACGCGCATGTACATACATATACATATCAACATATACATACATATACATGCATATACACAGACATATACATATATACGCATGTACATGTTTATACTTGCTTGCCTTCATCCATTCCTATCCCTACCCAGTCCCACAGGATGTAATAATCGCTACCCCCGCTTCAGCGAAGCGCCTGGAAAACAGACAACAAAGGCCACATTTGTTCACACTCAGTCTCTAGCTGTCATGTGTAATGCACCGAAACCACAGCTCCCTTTCCACATCCAGGCCCCACAGACCTTCCTATGGTTTATCTCAGACGCTTCACATGCTATTGACAGCACGTCGACCCCGATAAACCACATCGTTCCAATTCACTCTATTACTTGCACACCTCTCAACTTCCTGTATGTTCAGGCCCAGATCACTCAAAATATTTTTCACTCCATCCTTCCACCTCCAATGTGGTCTCCCACTTCTCGTTCCCTCCACCTCTGACACATATATCCTCTTTGTCAATCTTTCCTCACTCATTCTCTCCATGTGACCAAACCATTTCAATACACCCTCTTCTGCTCTCTAAACCACACTCTTTATTACCTCACATCTCTCTTACCCTTTCATTACTAACTTGATCAAACCACCTCACACCACACATTGTCCTCTGACATTTCATTTCCAACACATCCACCCTCCTTCGTACAATCTTATCTATAGCCCATGCCTTGCCTTATTACACACTTTGATACATTGTTGCCGCGGCTTAAGACCCTTGCTCAACAGTACCCCAAATATCTTTTTCACATTCAGTTTTACCAATAGTAATATTGTCCAGTTTGTAATTAGTGTTCCTGTCTTTATCCACACTTGTGCATTCATCTATGTTGAATTCCATTTTCCATGTACCCGTCCATTCTGATATTCTATAAGTCCCTATGCAAATTTGTATCATCGGCAAATTTACTTAAGTAGCTGGTTATTCCCATATCCAAGTCGTTAATATATAGAATGAACAAGAGCGGTCCCAAGACTGACTCCTGAGGAACACCACTGACTACATTACCTCAGTCCGATGTAACTCCATTGTTTGTCTTTCTCATGTAAATTCTTGTAAACTTACATCAGGTTGTTATCGCTTTCATAAGTATCTCAACATCATGACTGGTGAATTTTTTGAGGGCGAGATGTTTCTTCGTAAGTTAAATGTACCTCCCTGGAGATACTTTCTTCAAAAAACTTAGGTCAGTTCAACGCTCCACTTTTCTTTCTTCTGAACGGCAAGTTTTCTTTTAGAAAGTACAGATACTTTCAGGATAAACAGTTCAGGAATGCGGGGTCCCACAATGGCATGGGTAAGTTGCAACTAAAGAACTTTCTCCTTTACGTGACATATATACTTTCCAGTTTTGATCTGTATGCAAGGCTCTCGTCAGCACCCGGTGTGTACACTTGAGACTCTGCAGGAGGGTGGCATATGCCACAAGCTGGCCAGTGTTGTGTGTGAGATTTTATACTAGTGGAGTGAGTGCCAGTAGCCTACGTGTGGATGAGGCAGAAAGAGAAGATGGCTATCTGGGCCAAAGAAGAAAACTTGACAGCCACGAATGTGCTGGCTCACTGCGACCGTTGAGAGAGAGAGAGAGAGAGAGAGAGAGAGAGAGAGAGAGAGAGAGAGAGAGAGAGAGAGAGAGAGAGAGAGAGAGAGAGAGGGGGGGGGGAGGAGGATTAACAAAGGGAAGAGTAAGAAACTGTTTGATGATCTGTCTACCAGCCATAAAATCCAGCCTCATCCAGCTTAACACTGACCCTGACGTCCCCACACTCATTATACTGTTCCGTTCCAGTGACCACTGAGGGAAATGTGGGAAACTCCTGAACCATTCCTATCATCATGCAGGAGACGGTCCTGTCCTCGACAGACATACCACCAGTTATCATCCATCTTTATCATGTTTATGTACATCCATCATTCTCCTCCCACCAGCTTCATGCATTCACACAAGAAACAGATAAAATTTATCTTAATCATCAGAGTTTCAGGAATGTCCTTATTCCTGGCTGGCCTCGTGAGGGCAACACCTGCCACATGTAAATGCCACAAGTCAACATGGGTCTCTGTTTACCTATTCACGTGGTGTGTGGGAGCCACTGTTATCGTCTCCCCTCTGCCAGGCCTCGGTAACTGGCTTTTCTTCTCACGAAACTAATCTTCAGAAGCAATTACACAGTTGGGCTGTTACTGTTACTTGGACAACAAACACAGTTTGATTACAGAGCCGTATCTTTAGGCCGGCAGACCAGTTTCTGTTCATAGGTGTAAACAGCGAGTCCGATAATGATGTTGACGTAACCTTGATATAAACTGGAAAACTAATATGTAACCTGGAAGTGGTTCTGTTGTGGTAGCCTTGGAGGGAGAAACCGTGTGTGTAGGGAGACGTGGGTGTTGAGGCTGGTGCAGGATGTTGCAAAATTAGCCAGGTGAAGAAAGGTGAATATTGTGAGAGAATGACGATCTTAAAGCCTCACCAGGGTGACTGACGGATGAGTAACGACTTAAAGAAAACACAGGAGACGTAAGAAAACTTACTCATTCTTTCTTATCGAGGAAAAGCATGTGATGATGATATAAAAGATGATGATAAGAAAAAAGACTGGGGAAGTCATGGAGAACAGAATTCTGCATTGAATATCTGAAGATCTTTGTCGATCTGAAAGGCTTATTTCAGGGAAGGATGCACAGATATTTGCTTCTGTTGCGATGAAAACAAACTTTCAAACCAGAGAACTTAACCTAAAGGAATCATAAAGTTCTACGACTTACCTCCAATGGTTTACAGAGCAGAAGTATAGCACAGCAGGGGAAGTCATGAAGCTATATACACTTCCCCTATGATGCTTGGTTCCCTGACCTGACGTGAATATGACATACAATATCTTGGCTGACCTACGAGGTCAAGAAGAGGGCTGACACACACACACACACACACACACACACACACACACACACACACACACACACACACACACACGCAAAAAATACTTCAGGGCACAAACCAAATCATAAGAATTTAGTAACTATGGATGACTGCTACCTAACCTAACCTAACCTAACCTAACGTAACGTAACGTAACGTAACGTAGCAACATCACAAACTGTGTGACAGTAAGAGCAACGAATGGCCGAGTACATGAAGAAGTGCCCAGTTGATGACGGTGATGTGTGCGAGTGATGATGAACTGGTGGTGATGAACTGACCGGTGGTGATGAACTGGTGGTGAAGGAATGGTGGTGATGAACTGGTGGTGAAGGAATGGTGGTGATGAACTGGTGGTGAAGGAATGGTGGTGATGGACTGTTGGTGAAGGAATGGTGGTGATGGACTGGCGGTGAAGGAATGGTGGTGATGAACTGGTGGTGAAGGAATGGTGGTGATGGACTGGTGGTGAAGGAATGGTGGTGATGGACTGGTGGTAAAGGAATGGTGGTGATGGACTATGTTGGTGAAGGAATGGTGGTGATGAACTGGTAGTAAAGGAATGGTGGTGATGGACTGTTGGCGAAGGAATGGTGGTGATGAACTGGTAGTAAAGGAATGGTGGTGATGGACTGTTGGTGAAGGAATGGTGGTGATGAACTGGTGGTGAAGGAATGGTGGTGATGGACTGGTGGTAAAGGAATGGTGGTGATGGACTGTTGGTGAAGGAATGGTGGTGATTGACTGTTGGTGAAGGAATGGTGGTGATGGACTGGTGGTGAAGGAATGGTGGTGATGGACTGTTGGTGAAGGAATTGTGGTGATGGACTGTTGGTGAAGGAATGGTGGTGATGGACTGGTGGTGAAGGAATGGTGGTGATGGACTGTTGGTGAAGGAATGGTGGTGATGGACTGTTGGTGAAGGAATGGTGGTGATGGACTGTTGGTGAAGGAATGGTGGTGATGGACTGTTGGTGAAGGAATGGTGGTGATGGACTGGTGGTGAAGGAATGGTGGTGATGGACTGTTGGTGAAGGAATGGTGGTGATGGACTGTTGGTGAAGGAATGGTGGTGATGGACTGTTGGTGAAGGAATGGTGGTGATGGACTGTTGGTGAAGGAATGGTGGTGATGGACTGTTGGTGAAGGAATGGTGGTGATGGACTGTTGGTGAAGGAATGGTGGTGATGGACTGTTGGTGAAGGAATGGTGGTGATGGACTGTTGGTGAAGGAATGGTGGTGATGGACTGTTGGTGAAGGAATGGTGGTGATGGACTGTTGGTGAAGGAATGGTGGTGATGGACTGTTGGTGAAGGAATGGTGGTGATGGACTGGTGGTGAAGGAATGGTGGTGATGGACTGTTGGTGAAGGAATGGTGGTGATGGACTGGTGGTGAAGGAATGGTGGTGATGGACTGTTGGTGAAGGAATGGTGGTGATGGACTGGTGGTGAAGGAATGGTGGTGATGGACTGTTGGTGAAGGAATGGTGGTGATGGACTGTTGGTGAAGGAATGGTGGTGATGGACTGTTGGTGAAGGAATGGTGGTGATGGACTGGTGGTGAAGGAATGGTGGTGATGGACTGTTGGTGAAGGAATGGTGGTGATGACTGGTGGTGAAGGAATGGTGGTGATGGACTGTTGGTGAAGGAATGGTGGTGATGGACTGGTGGTGAAGGAATGGTGGTGATGGACTGTTGGTGAAGGAATGGTGGTGATGGACTGGTGGTGAAGGAATGGTGGTGATGGACTGTTGGTGAAGGAATGGTGGTGATGGACTGGTGGTGAAGGAATGGTGGTGATGGACTGTTGGTGAAGGAATGGTGGTGATGGACTGGTGGTGAAGGAATGGTGGTGATGGACTGTTGGTGAAGGAATGGTGGTGATGGACTGGTGGTGAAGGAATGGTGGTGATGGACTGTTGGTGAAGGAATGGTGGTGATGGACTGGTGGTGAAGGAATGGTGGTGATGGACTGGTGGTGAAGGAATGGTGGTGATGGACTGGTGGTGAAGGAATGGTGGTGATGAACTGGTGGTGAAGGAATGGTGGTGATGGACTGTTGGTGAAGGAATGGTGGTGATGGACTGGTGGTGAAGGAATGGTGGTGATGACTGTTGGTGAAGGAATGGTGGTGATGGACTGGTGGTGAAGGAATGGTGGTGATGAAGCTGTTGTCATGGATTGTTGGTGCTTGGTACAGAGGAGGAGGAGGTGGGGGGGTGGGGGGGGGGGGGGGGTTGGGGGGGTTGGGGGGAGGTTAAAGACCAAACTGGAGAGCTCAAAAAGATATTGTTGAGCTGACTAGTGGAGACCAAACATGATAAGCAGATGCGACCTAACTAAATCATTCCAAAAGATAAATGACAATACAACCAGAGCAGCAGAGGGAGGGAGTGGTCAGCTTACTGAGGGACAATACAACCAGAGCAGCAGAGGGAGGCAGTGGTCAGCTTACTGAGGGACAATACAACCAGAGGAGCAGAGGGAGGCAGTGGTCAGCTTACTGAGGGACAATACAACCAGAGGAGCAGAGGGAGGCAGTGGTCAGCTTACTGAGGGACAATACAACCAGAGGAGCAGAGGGAGGCAGTGGTCAGCTTACTGAGGGACAATACAACCAGAGCAGCAGAGGGAGGCAGTGGTCAGCTTACTGAGGGACAAGCTGGAGACGTACTGATGCTGTCTCTGCTGATCTGGAGTACTTAACTTGAGGAGTAATTAAAGGCAAACGTGCATGATATTGTTGATGTATGATCGTCAATAGCAGGTCAGTGAAGGGAAATATATAATGACAAACTTGCATAATATTGTTGATGTATGATCGTCAATAGCAGGTCAGTGAAGGGGAATATATTGAACGAATCAATGAATTGTCAATATTGTGTAGTGTTGCTGAAGACAGCGAGATAAGTCTTTCCCAGGGATGATAAAAGTCGGATAATGGAAGATCTTGGATAAGAAGACGTAGATTGTAATGTTTTATGTTCTTACTGAGATAGAGGAGGTCATGTGGAGACAGATTCATAGCTTCTCTATTGGAAATGTCATAATCATAATGTAACACTAGATTAGAGGAAGTGACGCAACGCCATCAATAATGATGCTTCTAATCTTTACATATCATATCTTACACATTGTAAACATCAGACATCATATACGTTGGGTTTACGACCTAACAGCTGTCAGGGTCATTATGGCTGTCAACGTGAACCAACCGACAATCTGTGACCTGCACTACATAGAACACGTGATCACGTTGTGCTTCACGTGATCACGTTGTGCTTCACGTGATCACGTTGTGCTTCACGTGATCACGTTGTGCTTCACGTGATCACGTTGTGCTTCACGTGATCACGTTGTGCTTCAAGTTGACTACGTAACTGGTGAAAACATTCAAAGTATTCGTAAAGTAAGACAGACTCAAAGGTGAAATACAATCATGAAATTTAAAGATTTTAACAAAACTTCTGGAACATAAACTGGCGGGTGAAATTGCTTAGTCATAATACAGAACATTGTTACGGAAGATTCTAAGAATGCACTAATGATGGGTCTCGAATGTGGGTAACTTTAGCAGTAGAAAGAGAAATAAGATTAGAGGAGAGAAAGAGATAGTTTGATAAACGACGTCAAAAAGCGAATGAGCGGCAGGTTGCACCATGAGAAAGATATAGGATGCACGAGAGCCAGCCATCATATGGGAGAGCGAGGAATGTGTACAACAAGTTATGGAAGGAACAACAAAGAAACTTTATACAAACTAATTAGTACAAGGCAGGTGAGAATATAACGCCATGCTATGAGTCTGTCGTGAGTAAACTGTCTGACTAGAGAAGTTAATCCGGCTGAAGGATTCAGAGGGAAGAGTTTTTACAAGGAATCGAACATATTCTCAATGGAAGGAGGATCGTCTTCATTAAGACTCTCAGTATGTTCTCACACAGTGTACAAACCACTTGATAAGCCGCTTCAAGTGCTTGAAGCATCACTGGAAGAGTTCTAGGTCAAGTGAGCGAGAGTAAATATCGCACATATTTCAGACAATGTGTTGAACTACAGCATGTCACACATGGTGACTGTGGTCTGTCAAACACTGGAAGAGATTATCAGAAAACAATTGGATGATCATTCACTTGCAAATGAGAAACTCTTTAAACACTACCGTTTATCGTCAGCAAATTTCGAGATCTTAGATATGAGACCGAGTTCTAGGTCATTAATGTATATTATGAAGAGAATTGGGCCTAGGACCGACCCCTGTGGCACACCACTCGTTACGTCTAGCCGATCTGAGGCTTCGCTGTTTAATACTACACGTTGCTTTCTTCCGGTAAGCCAGTCTCTGATCCATGTACAGAGTTCTTCACTGATTCCGTGTGCTTTGAGTTTATGTAAAAGTCTCTTGTGAGGTACCTTATCGAAAGCCTTTTGGAAATCTATATTTACTACAACAGACGGTAATTTTTCGCCCCAGTTCTGAGAAATGACATTAAAAGATTCCAGTAAATTCGTGAGGCAGGATCTTCTATAGCGGGAACCGTGTTGGTTGTCCAATATTATTTTGTGTTCTAGAAACGTGACAATTTTATCTCGTATTATCTTTTCCATCATTTTACCTAACACTGACGTAAGGCTAATTGGGCGGTAGTTCAAGGCATAATTTTTGTCTCCTTTTTTATATATAGGAGTAACATTTGCTAGTTTCCAGTCAGTTGGCACCAGACCATCCGACAGAGATTTGTTGAATATTTTTGTTATGTGGTATATCAGCTGTCTCCTGACCTCCTTTAAAAATCTTGGAGCTAAGTTATCTGGGACGTTGGATTTGTTAGCACTTAATTGGTCCAGGTATTCAAGTTCTTCAGAGCTCTTTATTTCTCTAACCTTCAACTCTTCTTCATCAGATCCTTGAAACATTTTCATTGGTTGTGGTATTCGAGATGTTTCTTCAATTGTGAATACGGAGTTAAAATAATAATTTAGTATGGTAGCCATTTCCTTGTCGTCAGTAGTAAGTGTGTCATGTTCGTTTCGTAATGGTCCAATTGCTTCTTTTATTGTCTTCCTTTGTCTTATATATTTGAAGAATTTCTTAGGATTATTCTTAACTTTGAAGACATTCTTTTTTCTTCCTCTCGCTTACTCTGTCTTATGACCTTCTTACACTCTCTTTGGATTTTGATTAATTCCTGGTGATTTTCATCGGTTTCCATTGATTTGAATTTCTTATATGTTTTCTTCTTTGGCGAATTAGTCCTTCTGTTCTCCTATTCATCTATGATGGTTTTGAAATATTGCAAGTTCTCTTCGTAATTCGTGGAATATGTTTATTTTCAATCTTGAGTAGTGTGTTTGTAGAATCATTCCACATTTCCTCTACTGTGTAAACGTCAAGAAGTTTTGTCCAATTGGTACTGAGAATTTATTGTCTAATGTTTTCAAAATTTGCTCACCTGTAATCTGGGATCAAGAGTTTGTTGTCATTTATTTCATAATCTAAATTCATCTCTAATCTAATCAAAGTGTGATCGCTGTTTGACAAACTCTCTCCTACTTCGCAAGAGTTGATTAAGTTTGTGTCACTGGTGAGGACAAGATCAAGAATGGTTTTACCTCGTGTTGGTTTTTTAATCAACTGTTCTAGAGAAGCGTCTTCAATCAGTTCCGTTAGTCTCGTTCCCTCTTGATCACCTGTTAACGTGCTCCAGTTTATGTTGGCACTGTTGAAGTCTCCTACTGTTATAACCTCTTTACTGTTTATTGTAGTTTTGATTTCATTGTATAACATCTTATCGTCGTCTTCATTTTGCTTAGGAGGTCTGTAAATATCGTCGTCTTCATTTTGCTTGGGAGGTCTGTAAATATCGTCGTCTTCATTTTGCTTGGGAGGTCTGTAAATATCGTCGTCTTCATTTTGCTTGGGAGGTCTGTAAATATCGTCGTCTTCATTTTGCTTGGGAGGTCTGTAAATGTCGTCGTCTTCATTTTGCTTGGGAGGTCTGTAAATGTCGTCGTCTTCATTTTGCTTGGGAGGTCTGTATTGGGAGGTCTGTAAATAACGCTCAGACGTATGGTTAGAGCAGTGGTTGACACGGTGAAGGTCGTTATAGTTGACCCAATGGCTGATACGATAGTGGTTGCTGTACCCATTGACTGACAGTCGTTGTGGAAGATCCATACTGTGGAGATCACTGTGGTGGTTGATAACAAAGTGGAGGTCCATGTGGCTGAGAGAGTGGATCACACAGTGGAGGTCCATGTGGCTGAGAGAGTGGGTCACACAGTGGAGGTCCATGTGGCTGAGAGAGTGGGTCACACAGTGGAGGTCCATGTGGCTGAGAGAGTGGGTCACACAGTGGAGGTCCATGTGGCTGAGAGAGTGGGTCACACAGTGGAGGTCCATGTGGCTGAGAGAGTGGGTCACACAGTGGAGGTCCATGTGGCTGAGAGAGTGGGTCACACAGTGGAGGTCCATGTGGCTGAGAGAGTGGGTCACACAGTGGAGGTCCATGTGGCTGAGAGAGTGGGTCACACAGTGGAGGTCCATGTGGCTGAGAGAGTGGGTCACAGAGTGGAGGTTCATGTGGCTGAGAGAGTGGGTCACACAGTGGAGGTCCATGTGGCTGAGAGAGTGGGTCACAGAGTGGAGGTCCATGTGGCTGAGAGAGTGGGTCACACAGTGGAGGTCCATGTGGCTGAGAGAGTGGGTCACACAGTGGAGGTCCATGTGGCTGAGAGAGTGGGTCACAGAGTGGAGGTCCATGTGGCTGAGAGAGTGGGTCACACAGTGGAGGTCCATGTGGCTGAGAGAGTGGGTCACAGAGTGGAGGTCCATGTGACTGAGAGAGTGGGTCACGCAGTGGAGGTCCATGTGACTGAGAGAGTGGGTCACGCAGTGGAGGTCTTAAATGTCATGACAGTAACTGCCAAAGTGGAGGTCATTACCATCGTGAGAGATAATTACACCTTGTGAAGATGGACAGATCTTGGCACAGTTTGTGTACCGGAATAGCGAGTACACCACATGGGATCCTACATGAGAGTATGTCCTGCCTCAGAGCTGAGGAGCGACGCAGGTCACAGACACAACACCTGACGGGTGAGCATGACACAGCGGTCTTCATGTCTGTGGCCGGCTTTGTGCTGGCTGGCTGGCTGGCTGGACAGGCTCGGGTCGTCGCGTGAAGACAGTCTCGGCCTCGGTGTCTTGCCTTTTGTCTCATTAAAACTAAGGATCTCGGCAAGTCTTGATAGCCTCTTCCTGAAGCCATACATACAACCTTCTTTTATTTATGTATTTTGTCTTCACACTTATGAGTCACCTTAATGTTTCCGTAACAACTGTCTATCCTTGATGAGAACTGTCCATGACGGAAATCTTTGTCTTAAAAAGAAAAGTTATTATAATAAAAGTTTCTTATCTTTGTCCCATTTGTTCGTCAGTGTTTGTCCAGTGCCGAACGAGAACACTGGTCACACATGCATAGTAACACAGAACACCTTCCCTTGAGCATGAGGTGTTAAACAAAGGCTTCCGCCACACCCCACTGAAAACACCACATCCGACACATCCCACTGAAAACACGACTTCCGCCACACTCCACTGAAAACACGACTTCCGCCACACTCCACTGAAAACACCATATCCGCCACACTCCACCGAAAACACCATATCCGCCACACTCCACTGAAAACACCACCTTTGTGGGAAACTTCACATAAAACTTGCAGTGGTCTATACACGCTGGTCTGCACCTGTCTGTATCATGTATTCAGAAAACAGAGAGAGAGAGAGAGAGAGAGAGAGAGAGAGAGAGAGAGAGAGAGAGAGAGAGAGAGAGAGAGAGAGAGAGAGAGAGAGAGAGAGAGAGAGAGAGAGAGAGAGAGAGAGAGCACATTACTCCCACGCAGCCTGGCATACACTACACATCACAACCATAACAACCTTGGTTTACCCTCAGCTCCCCAGGGATCTCCCTCCCCCACATTATGTTGGAGGCTGGCCAGGGTCATTACGTTGCAGGTCGTATCAGCTGTGTGTTAATACTACTATCTGACAACATGAAACTCTTCTAAGTAATTCCTTTCAGGACAATTTACAGTTCTTCTCCGAATACATATAAGTCGTGGAACCAGATAATCAAGAATGCACAAATCTATATTGTGTAGTGTTCCGTATATAGATACAGAAGTTTATCTAAATTTCTTATTCTGTATATCGCGGTGTTGGGCAGACATGTTCGATCTTGCTTCTAGAGGCCAGGCGAGTGTAGTGGAGCGCATGTGTGTGGTAGTATCAGAGAGCCCGCGTGGAGTCTGAGCCTGGGAATCTATATTCTAATATCTTAAGTCTTGGTTGGGTTGTGGGTCGAGGATCTCTGTGACGCTGGTCGAGGATCTCTGTGACGCTGGTCGAGGATCTCTGTGACGCTGGTCGAGGATCTCTGTGACGCTGGTCGAGGTTCAGCTGCGGAGAGGCTCGGAGCTGTGTGGTGCACTGGGATGAGGAGCCACAACACAATATAGACCTTCAAGGTACCATGGAAAAGTTGGTCGAGAATTTGGGGTGATCACTGAAGTACTGAGTTAAGATACAAACAATCATGGGATACTCTCTATGTTTCAGATTATAGCACTGGTGGACACATGAAACTCTTTTGTATATAGTGTCCAGCGTGGAGCATGGTCATGTATGGCCCTTCTATCTCATAAACTGGTGATCGTATGATAAGTATCCCAACACGAGACTGCACATTACGTCGTATAGTTCATAAACAGTGTATCACGAGTGCTATATAATGAATATTCGAGATTTTTCTTTATAACGCCAGAGGCTTCAGTCACGGACAAGAGTCCACATCAAGGCTGGGCCTTAACTGAAGTATAAACGAAGCAATTGTTCAGAAAAAAAGAAATTTCAACATCTAAACAGGGCGTCAAATTTCTTAGAGGCAGACTTAGCTATTCCATAATGTGGGGTTTCCAAGATAGTGCGGATGTTACAGGAATACTAAATACGTTCACTGAATTCCGAGTTGGAATACAGATCCGTCAGAGGAGAGAGGAAAGTTGTGAGGAATTTCCGATGGAGAGATGGCCAGAAACTGGGTCTTGGAGGCATTGAACTTAACCAGATTTCGTCTACTCCACTGAGATATCCTGTCCAAGTCTGAGTTTATTGAGGAAGTTGTGTCAAGACGAGATGCAGATCGAATGAGAGAAGAAGCAGATTTGAAGGATGTGGAGGAATATATTGCTGAGCCTTTAGCATATAAATGTATTGGATTATCTGCGGAAGAGAAGAAATCGTTGATAAAAAGGAGGAAACCTTAAGGGACACCACTGTTGATGGAGACAGGCGGAGAGGCTGATTAAGAAGCTGGATCACCAGGCAGGAGTAAGGAGGATCCTTCTTCGTTGGATGGATTATCTCAGTGGAAGGGAATAAAGGACGCGTGTCAGAGGAGTCTCTGCCTAATGGGTTGAGGCGACCAGCGGAGTGCCACAAGGTTAGGTTCTGGGACCATTACTCTTATTGATTTCTATGAATGACTTGCCAGAAGGCGTGGAACCCTACCTGAAATTCTGCAAATGATGTTAAGGTCATGAGGGAAGTATAGAGTGAGGAAGTTTGCATCAGCATAAAAGGGGACTCAACAGACTCCAAAGTTGCTCAGAAACGTGGTAGATAAAGTCAACCTAAGCTAATATAAAGTAATGAGGATGGGAAAAAGCGGAAAATGGTCTCATGTGATTATTACTTTGGAGGAAAGAAGCTTAAGGATTCTGTAAGAAGAGGCATCCTTGCTGACCTGTCTGCAGAGTTCCTCCCACATTAACAGAATAGTTAGGGAGACCAAGTGTCCTCTGGCATATAACAGATAAGTTTTCAAAGCCAAAACTAGAATGTATTTCTCGTACTGGTGACCGCACTTAGAAGCACAGATAACTCCTAATGTGCAGAGGTCAACAATGATGGTATCAGACTTAAGACAGCAAGCAAGACTGGATGGAGGTTTACATTTATCCACCTTAGAAGAAACAGACTAAGAGGTGACCTGATCACAACATTTAAGATTTTAGAAGAGATTGATGAAGTGAACTGTAGAAAATTCTTTCAGAGATGTAGGTATTGATCAACCAGACGACATAACATGAAATAAAGTAAGAAACTTGTAAATAAAGATGAAAAGAAATACCATGATAGTGAGGGAGCGCTGGATGAATGGTGGAGATTGGCTGAAGACATGGTTGATGCAGACAGCATAGGTAAATGAATTCAAAAGGCTGTATGACAGTGTTCAGGAAATGGAACCCCACAAGTGTAAAACTACCTTCCCGTACAGTACGAAGTAGTAATTACACACACACACACACACACACACCAGCCTGAGCGAGGTGAATATATATATATATATATATATATATATATATATATATATATATATATATATATATATATATATATATATATATATATATATATATATATATATATATATATATGTATATATGTGTGTGTGTGTGTGTGTGTGTGTGTGTGTGTGTGTGTGTGTGTGTGTGTGTGTGTGTGTGTACATGAAAATATGGTACACAATGAAGGAGATGGAGTGGATACTGGAGGGGAAGTAGGCAATATATGATGACGAGGATATCGCATGTCTGGTGAGGTCCAGACTGGACGCAGGAACCAATATCTTGTGATCATCTTGACGGTAAACATGAGCAGGTCAGACGCTCCCCGCCACACTCCGCTGACATTTAAACCCAGAAATAATGTTTTCTTAGGATTTCCGTATTTTCACATTACATCTTCTTATGCTTTGGAAACCACATGGAACACAGATCCATTACCAGGTATATGTTTTGTGTTTGCATCATGATGATAACAAGTATGATATTATATGATAGATCATTTATAACAAGTATGATATTATATGATAGATCATTTATAACAAGTATGATATTATATGATAGATCATTTAGGTGACATAAATGCGTGAGATAGCCACTGAGACAGCTTGAACTGGGGAATACTTGGTCTGGATGCAGTCGTGTTGCTTGACCAGACAAAATGTGAAAAATGTGGGGGTGGGGGGGTTTAACTGTGTACTGAGTATGTGATTAATTCATGATTGCCTAGAACGAAAGATTAAATGTATAAGCAATCTACACACTTCTCTACTAAACACATGAAACAGTTACGTAGATCTTCCTGATGCATTCATTGTGAAGTTATCGTTTCAGATAATGTCTAAAAGATTTCTGTTTAGCATAAATAATCGTGATCTAAAACAGTTCTCCCACCCCCCCTTCCCCCACGCTACAGCCATATATCATTCCAGATTAAGATAACTTCAGTAAAAATGACAACAACGTTTTGTATTGAACCAAAATGTTTGATGATATTGATAGATATAGACGAGAACACGACTCATGAAGGAAGTCAGGAAGGTATAGACCAACACACGACTCATGAAGGAAGTCAGGAAGGTATAGACCAACACATGACTCATGAAGGAAGTCAGGAAGGTATAGACCAACACACGACTCATGAAGGAAGTCAGGAAGGTATAGACCAACACACGACTCATGAAGGAAGTCAGGAAGGTATAGACCAACACATGACTCATGAAGGAAGTCAGGAAGGTATAGACCAACACACGACTCATGAAGGAAGTCAGGAAGGTATAGACCAACACATGACTCATGAAGGAAGTCAGGAAGGTATAGACCAACACACGACTCATGAAGGAAGTCAGGAAGGTATAGACCAGCACACGACTCATGAAGGAAGTCAGGAAGGTATAGACCAGCACACGACTAATGAAGGAAGTCAGGAAGGTATAGACCAGCACACGACTCATGAAGGAAGTCAGGAAGGTATAGACCAGCACACGACTCATGAAGGAAGTCAGGAAGGTATAGACCAGCACACGACTCATGAAGGAAGATTTAGCAGCTTACTGGAGTCCAGTGGCCGGAGGTCGAACCCTCCAGGCTTATCTCCTGACCGGGTCTGGGAGTCCCTCATGGTCGAGCCAGGGTGGTGTGGTAGTGGGTGGCTGGTGGTGTGTGGGTGTGGGTGAGGTAGTGTGGTGGTGTGTGGGTGAGGTAGTGTGGTGGTGTGTGGGTGTGGGTGAGGTAGTGTGGTGGTGTGTGACTGGTGGTGTGTGGGTGTGGGTGAGGTAGTGTGGTGGTGTGTGGGTGTGGGTGAGGTAGTGTGGTGGTGTGTGGATGGTGATATATGGTTGGGTTGTGGTAGTGTGGGTGGGGCGGGGGAGGGTAGTGTGGTGGTGTGTGGGTTAGGGGAGGGTTGTGTGGTGGTGTGTGAGTGGGGTGTGGTGAGTGGTGGAGTTATGTGTGATAGTGTGGTGATGGGTGGTGTTATGTGTGGCATTGTGGTGATGGATGATGTGTGATAGTGTGGTGATGGGGGGTGTTATGTGTCGTATTGTGGTGATGGATGATGTGTGATAGTGTGGTGATGGGGGGTGTTATGTGTGGTAATGTGGTGATGGATGATGTGTGATAGTGTGGTGATGGGTGGTGTTATGTGTGGCATTGTGGTGATGGATGATGTGTGATAGTGTGGTGATGGATGGTGTTATGTGTGGCATTGTGGTGATGGATGATGTGTGATAGTGTGGTGATGGATGGTGTTATGTGTGGCATTGTGGTGATGGATGATGTGTGATAGTGTGGTGATGGGTGGTAATATGTGTGGTGGCGTTGTCAGTAGGCACACGACCCTGTGTACAGTACACTGTATACGGTCAACCAGTAAGACCAGCATTAATTCAATATTTTATCTTTGTACTACACAGGACAGAGCCGACCACCATACAAGGAAGGTCCAGTGTTCCACTCCACTTGACAAAGTTGCACACTCGCCAGATCTCCGCACCGAACTGGGCTTGAGGGGGTTCGAATCTCAAGCGAATCTTGGCAAAAGCTGGACTAACACAGGACAAGTGTCCGAGAAGATTCCAGTGGTAGCAGACACATCACAGGTGCTCGGCCGGGTACCAGCAACGTCCTCACCACAACATGTCAGACTTTACCAAGAAGAAGAAGATGTTCTTGATATTGTGAGTGAGGAGTTGATCAGCTATCACCCGCGAGCCAGATCCACATCTTCAGGAAAAGTTTCAGGACTTATGTTCTAAAAGAAAGAACAACAGTTTACTTTAGCGTGATAAAGTATGTAAAAGTAACCTACAAAATTAGAAAAGAAAACTCTAAAGCATGTAAGTATCTGCCATAGCCGACTATGTACGTGACAATCAGATATGGAAGTATACAACACTGGATCAAAGAGGCCGGGATCTGTGGCAGGTGGGTAACTAACATTTGTAAATGTGAAACGTAACAGATGACTTTAAAAGAACATGGGAAGCAAGTTTAGGATCCATACTATAACGCGGAAACTAACATCAACTTCATAAACTATAGGAATATAATGAATATATATAAATCTTGTCTTTAGAAGTATAGTGCAACATGACAGCAATAATAGCTTTACAATAAGACTGTAGCGAACGGGAACTCTCCAGCCAACTTTACACAAACAGAGTCTATAACTTCTAGTTGTAAAATTTCTTCATAACACATACAAATAAGCCGAAAAAAAATCCATCCATGACAATACCGCACTAACGCACGAAATGAACAAACATAGAATAAGATATATATAAACATACAGTTGAATACGACAACATATATGGAATTATCATTCTTTTTCCTTATGTTCTCTAATTTTGTCAGTGTTATTCTACCATTAAGCGGGTGCTCCAACACCATTTGTTCGTAGTTCTCCATTTATTACATTCAAGCTTTCGTCTTCACAGAGGCATCATCAGGAATCACAAAAAGAGAAAAACACTGCGTCATAAAACGAGGATATGATATGCAGAATGTAAAAAGAATATATAAACGCTCTGAAAAAACACAGCACATATCACAAAATTAAAGGAAAACATTATAAGCGAAACAATTAACAATTTCATGAAGGGTTGTAGAACTTACAATCTGAATACAACATATAGAAACAGTATAGAAAGATTTACGGTTGAGGAAGACCACAGAAGAACAGTCTGTCACTAAATACACTAAGTAAATCAAACGATACCGTTACTGTCCGAATGCGGAGCTGAGGTCAGGTTGGGCTCTTCTCATTCTCTCTGACCTTCATAGCCCAGGACAGCGTTCCTATCGTCTACAAATAGCGGAATGGTGGAATGGCGGACTCGGTAGCTTGTGACGGGTCAATGACGTATTCCATCCGTTTACACCTTATTGGTGGGCCATCAAAGAGCTGTAAGGCGGTGGTCATGTTTGTCTGGATGTTGATGACAGGTGTTTTTTCTTTATTGTAAATGGTTTTTCATATCTGTAGTCACCTCCGATCAGTGCAACTAGTAATAATTTTGGTGTTATTTACTATAATCTCCCTCGTTCGTCTCGTTCCATGCTTTAGTTCATGATAATCCTTGATTTCATCCTCTTGTAGGTGGAGCGAGAGGCGGCGGCTGAGGGGGCAGGTTGTATGTCCAGTGCAGTTTCTGCGGTAGGCTGACAGGCCCCAGTATTACAGTGGTATTCATATACCACATCCATACGACTCAGACTTCCAGATCGACCTTTCTTATCATAGTTCATTACGAGCGAACATTTTTTCTCGGATTGTTGTGGTACATTATCATATTAATGTCCTTATCTTTATCGATCGCTTTGCAGTTTTTGGCCACAATATCTCGCACGACCTTCTCGTCCTTTCCATATAATGCCGTAAATATGCTCCTATAGTAAACTTTAATGCTGTTATGTTTAGGTTGACTGTTTGCCAGAATAGAATGAGTACACGACTGCAAAAGGTGACAGCAAATGAAGTGAGGGGAGTGGGTGAGGAATGGAAGGTATTTAAGGAAGAAGTAATGGCATGTGCAAGAGATGAATGTAACATGCGAAAGGAGGAGGTTGAAAAAAGGGCAAATGAGAGTTAGGATAAGAGAATATTATTAAACTTTAGGGAGAATAAGATGTTTCGGAAGAAGATAGTTAATATACGAAAGACAAGAAAAAGGGATCATCGGTTAAAAGGGCAAAAGAGGAAATTATAATGGGTAGAGATTGAAGGAGATATGAAGGGAGTATTTCTATTGATTGTTAAATGTATTTGATGATAGAGTGGCAGATGTAGGATGTTTAGCTCGGGGTGGTATGCGAGGTGAGAATCATGGTGAGTGGTTTGGTGAAAAGAAAAGAGGTGGTGAAAGCCTTGCGGAAGATGAAGTGCGGAGGGCAGCAGAAGTGGATGGTATTGCTGTTGAATTTATTAAGAAAGGGGATGACTGTGTTATTCATTGGTTGGTAAGGATAGTCACTGTACGTATGGAACATGGTGAGGTGCCTGAGGACTAGCGGAAAGTATGTATGAATGCACAAGGGATAAAAGTGAGTGCTCAAGCTACAGAGGCAGAAGTTTGCTAGTTTTCTCGGAAAACTGTATGGGAAGGTATTGATTAAGAGGGTTAAAACATGTACAGAGTATCAGACCGGGGAAAACCAGCGTGGTTTCAGAAGCGGTAGAGGATGTGTGGATGCTTGCTTGGAAAAATATGTGAGAAATACCTAGAAAAACAAATGGTTTTGTATTTGTCAGTTATGGATCTGGAGAAGGCATGTGATTGGGTGGATAGAGATGCTTTGTGGAAGGTTTTAAGAACTTATGGTCAGTTGTTGTTCGCTGATGATGCAGCACTGGTGGTTGATTCGAGTAAGAAAGTGCAGTGGCTGGTGACTGAGTTTGGAAAAGTGCGTGAAAGAAGAAAGTTGAGAGTAATTATGAATGAAAAAGGAAAGTTATTAGATTCAGCAGGATTGAGGGACAAGTTAGTCGGGATGTAAGTTTGAATGGAGAAAATATGGAGGAAGCGAAGTGTTTAGATATATGGGAGTGGACTTAGCAGCGAATGGAACCATGGGAACGGAAGCGAGTTATAGGGTGGGGGAGGGGGCAAAGATTATGGGAACGATTAAGGAGAAAATTGATGTGTAAGTTTGAAGGAATAGCTATTCTAACAATATCACACGGTTGCGAGGCATGGGCTGTACGGAGGAGGGTGGATGTGTTGGAAATGAAATGTTTGAGGACAATATGTGGTATGAGGTGGTTTGATCGAGTAAGTAATGAAAGGGTAAGAAAGATGTTTGGGAAAAATTGTGGTTGAGATTAGAAGAGGGTGTGTTGAAATAGTTTGGACATATGGAGAGAATGAGTGTGTAAAGTTTAGGGAAAATGTGAACCGGGAGACCAAATTGGAGATGGTGGGATAGAATGAAAAAAATCTTTAAGCGATTGAGGCCTGGAAGTGCAGGAGCTCGAAAGGCGTGCACGGAATAGAGTGAACTCGAACGATGTGGTATAAATGGGTTGACGCGCCGTCGGTGAACCGAACCAGGGCATGTGAAACGTAATGATGTTGGTGTTATATGTCTTACAAGAAGGTGGAATCAGACAATACCATAAACAAAAGCATGGTACGAGACTAACAAGAGAGATTATAGTAAATAATACCAAAATCGCACTAGATGCAGCGATCGGAGGAGACTATTGGTAGTAGATGCCATTCACATCAGAGAGAAAGCACCTGTCATGAACATCCAGACAAACATGACCACCACCATATAGCTCTCTAATGGCCCACTAATAAGACGTAGACCTAACGCCGCTTAAGAACAAGGGAAACACGTCATTGATCCGCCACAAGCTACCGAGTCCAACATTTCAAGACAGGGTGGAAGGAGTCACTGATCAACCCGGTCCTGGGTTACGAAGGTCACAGAAAATCAGACGAGCCAGACCTGACCTCAACGCCACACCCTGTCTTAGCGTATCTAGCGATGGACTGTTTACATTCCAACTTTATGTAAGATTGTTCTGTTTACCTCTTCTGTAAGTTTCTTTTTATATCTATCTATCCATATTCAGTATTCAGGCTGTAGCTCAAACTACCCCTCATGATATTGCCAATTTGTATTCCTTATAGCGTTTTCCCTCATTCTTTATGTTCTATGTAGTGTGATTTGCTTCTAATATGCATGTTTACATTTTTCATCTCATAAAGTTTTATGACGCAGTTTTTCTTCTCTTTTTTGTAGACTCCTCATGATGACACCGTGAAGGCGAAAGTATGATAGAAATGAAATGGATGATTTTGGACAACTGGTGTTAGAGCAGCCACCTAATGGTAGAACAACACTGAGGAAATTAGAGAACATATGCTGTTGTATTCAATCATGGAGATGTAGTAAGTATTTTGAAGTTTTGTTGAATGTGTTTGATGATAGAGTGGCAGATGTAAGGTGTTTTGGTCGGGATGGTGTGCGAAGTGAAGGTCGATGAGAATGGTTTGGTTGAGAAAGAAGAGGTCGTGAAAACTTTGCACAAGACGAAATCTGGCAAGGTGGAGGGTTTCGATGGTATTGCTGTTGAATTTATGAAGAAAGGGGGTGACTATGTTGTTGAGTAGTTGGTAAGGATATTCATTATATGCATGGATGATGGTGAAGTGCCGAAGGATTGGCGGAATGCATGCAGAGTGCCATTGAATAAAGGCAAAGGAGATAAAGATGAGTGTTCAAACAAGAGAGGAATAAGTTTGTTGAGTATTCCTGGGAAATTGTACGGGAAGGTATTGATTGAGAGGGTTAAGGCATGTACAAGAGAATCAGATTGAGGAGGAGCACTGTGTTTTAAGAGTTGGTAGAGGATGTGTGGGTCAAGTGTTTGCTTCGAAGAATCTATGTGAGAAATACATAGAAAAGCATGTATTTGTATGTAGCACTTATGGATCTGGAGAAGGCATATGATAGGGTTGATAGAGATGCTTTGTGGAAGGTCTTAAGAGTATACGGTATGGGAGGTAAGCTGCTAATAGCAGTGAAAAGTTTCTATCATGGATGAAAGGCATGTGTACGAGTCGGAAGAGAGGAAAGGGATTGGTTCCTAGCGAAGGTCGGTCTGCGGCAGGGATGTGTGATGTCCCCATGGCTGTTTAATTTGTCTATGGATGGGGTAGTTAGGGAGGTAAATGGAAGAGTTTTGAGAGGGGCGAGTATATTGTCTGCTGGTGATAAGAGGGCTTACGTTGTTCGTGATATTACATTTTGATAGTGGGTAAGATATCAAATTCTAATATCATGAACAATGTAAATTTAATTAACAAGCTTAATAATATCAATGTTAATTTTGATTTGAAACTTGTTAGCTTTGATGTTTCCTCACTGTTCATAAAAGCTCCAATTGGTGATCTCTTAGAACATTTGATGTTTTAGATGACATTCATTTACCTGTTTCAAAGTCTGTTTTTACTGAACTGATAAGATTGTGTATAAAAGACTGTGTATTTCAATTTAAGGGAGATTATTATGCTCAAAAATTTGGTATGGCAATGGGTAACCCTCTTTCACTTGCACTAAGTAATCTTCATATGGAATTCTTTGAAACAAAATTACTAAAGGATATCTTACCTTCGAATGCAATTTGGTTTAGGTATGTGGATGATGTCCTTTGTGTTTGGCCAACAAATGAAAATTTACAAACATTTCTCCCCTTACTTAACAATCTAGTACCTTCCATCAAATTTACTGAAGAAAATAAAAATAATGGTATGTTACCATTTTTAGATTGCATGATTGCAAGGAAACAAGTCTAAGTTTAGTATATACAGAAAACCTACCAATGTATGCTCATATATCCACTGTTACTCATCTCAACGTAACAGAGTTAAATTATCATCATTTCAATCTATGTTCCTTGGGTCATTACGTATTTGCAATCCAGAGTTTATTGATGATGAGTTTGAGAAGATATATTCTATTGGATCCAAGTTAAAGTACCCTAGATCTTTCATTGATAAATCCCTTAAAGTTGGCAAAGAAATTATCTTATAGAGTTGAACCCAAACCTCCCATTGACACCAAGAATCTTTTAGTTCTCCCTGTTAGTAATAATTTTACTTTACTTCCCATGCTGCTTAAATCCTTTAATGTAAATTTTGCCTTCAGCAAGAATAATACTATAAGGAATATGTTAATCAGGAACTCACCAGAAAATTCTCCTGGTTGCATCTATAAAGTGCAATTTAGAAATTGTAATAAGTTTTATGCTGGGCAGATTGGTAAGGATCTTTCTGTTAGACTTAAGCAACATAAACATAGTATAAGAACAGGACAAAAATAAAACGCCTTGTTTAATCACACTAAAAAACTATGATCATTGTATTGACTGGAGTACTACCATCTCAGTTATTAAATCTACTTCAGTACCACGAGAAATATCATTAAATCTTCTATCATTGAATTCACGAAGAATCATAACCTTAATACTAGTGAAAGTCTGTACAAATTGGATAACTTTATTGTTGATAAGATTTGTGAACAATTCCACTTTTGGTCCACATAATAAGTTTATGATACGCTCGTTGACTGTCTTGGACAATCACTTGTTTACCAAGTGGCGTCCTAGCTACGTCTCTTCGTTTTATATCAAGTGAATGTTATATTTCTCTCTTGTGTCTCCCCTGATGATATGATCATTACACGAAAGTGCACTTGGAAACTGATCGTGTTTCATTTTTCCCGTGGACTCATAGGAATATATAGATGTGTAAAAGAAAGAGGCAGGAGGTCAAGAGAAAGGTGCAAGAGGTGAAAAAGAGGGCAAATAAGAGTTGGGGTGAGAGAGTATCATTAAATTTTAGGGAGAATAAAAAGATGTTCTTTAAGGCGATAAATAATGTGCGTAAGACAAGGGAGAAAATGGGAACTTCAGTGAAGGGGGCTAATGGGGAGGTGATAACAAGTAGTGGTGATGTGAGAAGGAGATGGAGTGAGTATCTTGAAGGTTTGATGAAAGCGTTTGATGATAGAGTGGCATATAAAGGGTGTTTTGTTCGACGTGGTGTGCAAAGTGAGAGAAGAGGTAGTAAAAGCTTTGCGGAAGATGAGAGCCGGCAAGGCAGCAAGTTTGGATGGTATTGCAGTAGAATTTATTAAAAAAGGGGTGACTGTATTGTTGACCGGTTGGTAAGGTTATTTAATGTATGTATGATTCATGGTGAGGTGCCTGAGGATTGGCGGAATGCTTGCATAGTGCCATTGTACAAAGGCAAAGGGGATAAGAGTGAGTGCTCAAATTACAGAGGTATAAGTTTGTTGAGTATTCCTGATAAATTATATGGGAGGGTATTGATTGAGTGGGTGAAGGCATGTACAGAGCATCAGATTGGGGAAGAGCAGTGTGGTTTCAGAAGTGGTAGAGGATGTGTGGATTAGGTGTTTGCTTTGAAGAATGTATGTGAGAAATACTTAGAAAAGCAAATGGATTTGTATGTAGCATTTATGGATCTGGGGAAGGCATATGATAGAGATGCTCTGTGGAAGGTACTAAGAATATATGGAGTGGGAGGCAAGTTGTTAGAAGCAGTGAAAAGTTTTTATCGAGGATGTAAGGCATGTGTACGTGTAGGAAGAGAGGAAAGTGATTGGTTCTCAGTGAATGTAGGTTTGCGGCAGGGGTGTGTGATGTCTCCATGGTTGTTTAATTTGTTTATGGATGGGGTTGTTAGGGAGGTGAATGCAAGAGTTTTGGAAAGAGGGGCAAGTATGCAGTCTGTTGGGGATGAGAGAGCTTGGAAAGTGAGTCAGTTGATGTTCGCTGATGATACAGCGCCGGTGGCTGATTCATGTAAGAAACTGCAGAAGCTGGTGACTGAGTTTGGTAAAGTGTGTGAAAGAAGAAAGTTAAGAGTAAATGTAAATAAGAGCAAGGTTATTAGGTACAGTCGGTTGAGGGTCGAGTCAATTGGGAGGTAAGTTTGAATAGAGAAGAACTGGAGGAAGTAAAGTGTTTTAGATATCTGGGAGTGGATCTGGCAGCGGATGGAACCATGGAAGCGGAAGTGAATCATAGGGTGGGGGAGGGGGCGAAAATCCTGGGAGCCTTGGAGAATGTGTGGAAGTCGAGAACATTATCTCGGAAAGCAA
>NC_092245.1:8831517-8859017 GCF_036320965.1 Panulirus ornatus
AACAGCAATAATGACGAGAATAACACTCTTATTCAGTCTGGCACCAACGTACGTATGTCACTACCTCTCGTCTCCCAGAGTGGGAGATCATTCTTTATATGAGCCACAAGACAAGGAAGCTACTGCGTCAGGTGATATCTTGAACCAAGACCCACACCACACACCATCATGAACCAAGACCCGCACCACACACCATCATGAACCAAGACCCGCACCACACACCATCATGAACCAAGACCCACACCACACACCATCATGAACCACGACCCACACCACACACCATCATGAACCAAGACCCACACCACACACCATCATGAACCAAGACCCACACCACACACCATCATGAACCAAGACCCACACCACACACCATCATGAACCAAGACCCACACCACACACCATCATGAACCAAGACCCACACCACACACCATCATGAACCAAGACGCACACCACACACCATCATGAACCAAGACCTACACCACACACCATCATGAACCAAGACGCACACCACACACCATCATGAACCAAGACCACACCACACACCATCATGAACCAAGACCCACACCACACACCATCATGAACCAAGACCCACACCACACACCATCATGAACCAAGACCTACACCACACACCATCATGAACCAAGACCTACACCACACACCATCATGAACCAAGACGCACACCACACACCATCATGAACCAAGACGCACACCACACACCATCATGAACCAAGACCTACACCACACACCATCATGAACCAAGACGCACACCACACACCATCATGAACCAAGACCACACCACACACCATCATGAACCAAGACCCACACCACACACCATCATGAACCAAGACGCACACCACACACCACATACACACACAGGGTCTGTACCTAAGTTTATACCACAGAATGAAACCACCATTATATTCCCAGTGTATCATGTGACACTCAACGTAGAAGATACGATAGAAATAATCCTTTACGCCAAATTTTGTCGTTTCTTGTATTATCACCAGGTTATAATAACAGCGTTCACACGCGTATGGAGGTTGATCCAAACAGATGAGTAAGAATAACACTGGAGACAATACAGAAGATTGTGCGATAAAGTCACTTGTTACTGATATGAGAGATAACGTCTGAGAGATAACAGTACTAACCATAGGGCTGAACAACCTGAGCCACAGATTGTGGTAGAGGTCCAGGTGGTGCTGCTGTCTCACACACACACAGACCTGCTGCTGTCTCACAGGTGAGCTCAGACCTGCTGCTGTCTCACACACACACAGACCTGCTGCTGTCTCACAGGTGAGCTCAGACCTGCTGCTGTCTCACACACACACAGACCTGCTGCTGTCTCACACACAGACCTGCTGCTGTCTCACAGGTCAGGGCAGACCTGCTGCTGCTGCATCTTGCTGTGCTGGTGATGTTGCAACTCTCTGGTGGTACCTTACAGGTCAGTCAGTACTTACCACTGGTAATAACACTAGTGTACACATACAGTGTATTACACTGCTAGGGTGACGACTTTGGTTGTTTGTTGACAGGATTGTTGGTGAGGTGGGCGGGAACACTGTATGTGTCAATGGTGTTGATGAGGTGGGTGCTGCTACTGTATGCGTCAGTGGTAGTGGCGATACTGTATGTGTTGAAGTGGTGAGTGTATTGAGTGATAGTACAACTGGTAAGTGTAGTCACTGGTGTTGGCAATAATGGTGTTGTTGGTGTCAATAAAATGTTGGTGTTGTTAGTAATGATGGTGAGGGTGAAGTAGACTGTCTACTTCCTACTGGAGAGAGAGAGAGAGAGAGAGAGAGAGAGAGAGAGAGAGAGAGAGAGAGAGAGAGAGAGAGAGAGAGAGAGAGAGAGAGAGAGAGAGAGAGGAGAGAGAGAGAGAGAGAGAGAGAGAGAGAGAGAGAGAGAGAGAGAATTACCTAAGCTTATTTAAATACACAGACCACACAGACAGACCTAAGTTCCAGGCGAGGTGGTCTGGCCGTAGTAGTACTGAAAAATTGCAGTTCCCGTAAAAGAAAACTATAAACAATACAGGAAAACAAAGATTCTCTATGTACCTTCCATTCCAATAGGCAACAACAAGCCGGATGTGTAGCGGTTAAAGAATATCTTGCAGGAAATTTTCATAGGAAATTCAGATGGTACAATGAATATGAATATGTTACGCATAACATCACCAACGTCATACATCCCTTCACATTATGTTATAAAGACAGTAATAAGGATAAACTTTAAGCTCCAGCCACTCGACCTAACAAGACTATATTACTCCTAATGTAGAAGAATGATATAATAATTCCTTCATATTGCCTTAAAGCAGATGACACGGGTTAATCAATGTTGGTAAGTTACGGCAGCCTGACCACGGAGAGATCAGTGGTTGAGAAGGTAGCATGATATACCGTTACCTTATGATGACTGAATAAAAGAATTAGTTAATACCAGACTGTGAGAGGTGATAAAGCTTAGATTTAAACTTATAATAGTGTTGCTTTGAACAACATGCTCCGGGGGCTTAACCCAAGCGTTAATCATGTTGAAGAAATATTTCGTACGATCTAGGTTGGTACTGTGACTTTTAAATTTAGTTCATTTTCTCTCGTTGGTGGTAATGGAGCGGCAGTATAGAAATTTCCAGTATGGACGTTGTTGAATCCTTGAAGTATTCTGAAAGATTTTGTTAACTTGCCTCTGAGTCTCGTCCTGCTTAAGAGAACTTGTTCAGTTCCCGCTATCTGTCCTCATATTTGTTACATAAGAAAGGAATGAATTTAGTTATTCTTCGCTGTTCTCCTTCCAATTTAAGAACATCTTTACTTAGGAAGGGGTCCCAGAGCTGCACTGCATATTCGAGATGGGGTGTAATTAGACTTAGATATAGCGGCAATACTACATTCTTGCTTTCGTACGTACAGTTTTGTTGATAGATGGTAACATTCTAGTTGCTTTCTTGGCAGCTTCATTACAGAGCTGCGAGAATTCGAAGTTATTAGAGCCAGTGACCCCTAGATCCCTCACACATAGGGCGCCCTTTTTCTATGGCCCATCATTCCGTAATCGAACTTCTTGCTGAATTTTGTTACAACAACAGCTGACACTTATTAGCATGAAGTGGCATTTGCCATTTTCTGGACCCTTATACAGATCCTCTTGTGACCTTAGCCTATCCTCTTCAGCTGCCATGACATTGCTGATCTTTGTTTATTTGTAAATATGAACCCAAGGTTATTCATCCGTACATCAATATCATCAATACGAATAATGACATGTATAGGTCTCAGGAAGGATTCCTGGGGGACCCCACTGTAACGGTGATGATGATTCTCCGTTCAGTACGACTCTCTGTCTTCTATCACGTAACCAGGCATCTCTCCTATTTACTATGCAGCCAGTAATTTCCAAGTGCCGGACTTTACGTATCAGTTTAACATGGGCGACTTTGTCGATGCTTTTTGGAAATATTTCTCCATTGCTTAAGTCTTGTCGTCGGTAGGGAGTACTTTACGATAGGATTCAAGGAGGTTTGTGTGTGTGTGAGAGAGAGAGAGAGAGAGAGAGAGAGAGAGAGAGAGAGAGAGAGAGAGAGAGAGAGAGAGAGAGAGAGAGAGAGAGAGAGAGAGAGAGAGAGAGAGAGAGAGAGAGAGTTTTTACCTACGTGACAAAGCCAAGATATCGGAAGCTTGCTCTTCCTTCCTCTTTAAACCCTCCTCCGTCAATCTGTTGTGCAGGAGGTTCCTTGGTTCAGATGTTGGGTTGCATATCTCAGGAGGAGACTGTTAAGAGATAACTAGGTAGTTATAAGTTGTAAGATAGTATTGATAACCTTGTTTGCTCTGCCAGCAGTGGTGGTACCTCAAGCTTTGCTTAGGCACATTCAAAAAATACTTATCAGGGTTTGTATGCCTATGTGTGTATTTATGTGTGGGGATGTACATTACCTTTCATATAAGATACAACATTGGAAGTGTATTATTTTGTGTCTCTGAAACGTCAGTCTAGAGTATATGTCAGCTATCCACATGTCTGGGGTTCCTGACTACTACAGTAACGTCAGCTCTCTTGACACAGGATTGTACAGTAACAAAGTCTTGTCTTGTTCACTGATAACATATGGTTGTGTTGAACTGTATCAAATTACAGTATTGTCCTTTTCATCAGTAATACAGCATGAAAATGTAGTATTGCTCTCTTGCACAACAATATGATACGAAGATCCAATATTACGTTCATGTCGAACACTAAAGAAACTGTGGTATTTCCTTGCAGACAAGGATTCTATTTTCATTATCAAATGCATCTCCCGTCAGAACGAGTTAGCATATAGAAGAAGTGTACAATGGTCTCATTTGCTCATTTCCAATGTCTAGTTGAGATGTATGTTATACCCAAACTGTCCGGAGCCAAGCATCAAGTGCTGCTCCATACATAATCCTCACTACATTATAAGCCTTGTGTCAAGCTAGTTATAGGAAAGCCACCTCCACCTCCCACGTACAACCCCACTTCTGCTGCTGTTATCCAGTACAGGTCACCCACACACCTGAGGGCGCCGCTCCTGCTGTGCCATACCTTCCGTATCCCCCTTGCTCTACCCTTCCCTCTGGCTTCCTCCAATTCTGCTGTAGATGCTCTTCCTTAGTGTCTCCTCACACATCCTCCTCACAGTACACCCCAGTCAAGCCTCTCGATCAGGCACGAACAGTTAGTGATGTATAGTGCTGACATCACGGATGCTCATTCTTGTAGATGGTCAGTTATGTGTGTCAGCTTCTCGTCTGATCTTAGCATCGTCATCATGTCTAGTTTTATTCTCTGTGAACAACACTAATGCAGCTTTCTGCTGTAATTCTCTCAGTCTCTTGCATTTTTCTCTGTGGGTTCCGTCCATGCGTTTCCTTTCTCGGTGTCATTTGTGATTTAACTTCAATATTCAGCCATTCATTAAAACCTTTATCACCAATCCACATCCCACCATCTGCTCGACACACACCTCAGGTAACCATCCTGTCGCATCCTGTCGCATCCTGTCGCATCCTGCGGCATGCTGTCGCATCCTGTCGCATCCTGCGGCATCCTGCAGCATCCTGCGGCATCCTTTATTTCATTTCTCGTGGCAACTCGGTACGTATGGCACGTTTCCTGCATCGCTCATTTTTACCACGTCTTTCACACGAATGTTTTATCCTCTCCTCCTGAACCCGACATCAACATTCTCACTCGTCTCCACCACAAGAATGATCAGTCATTGCACTTGTCACCAGTCTCATCACATGTACATCCTACGACCAACTCTCAATTGTTCGTCTGTTAATCCCTTAACTCCTTGTTAATCCCTTAACTCCTTGCTAATCCATTAGCTCTTTATTAATCCATCACTCCCTCTCATTTTCACCTTCACTCACCCACGTATAACTAATTATGTACATTTTTTAAGTTATATATTTCCGATCATCATTCCACTTTCAACACACAATCCAACCAATTCTTCCTCATTTTCATTCACACAAGTGATCTCATCTCTTAATTATGTTCCCGGTCGGCACATCACTCACCCTTACATCAAGATCACCCAGCACTAAAACATTGCTTTCCTTTGCTTCAGAATTGCCAAAGCACTTCTTCAATTTTTCTTTAAAAGCATTTCTTTCCGCTTTACTTACCACAGTATCAATATCAGTTATCTTTGTAATGATGACATCATCATTGTAATGATGACATCATCATTGTAATGATGACATCATCATTGTAGGTTCGTGATTCATCATAATTTAGATTCAGAACGTATTGTTGTTGTTGATTGTTGCTGAGTTGTTGTGTGTCGTCAGCAGTGAGGTTGATGGAGGAAGCTGTGAGGTGTTCCGTGTGCTCCGAGGTGTATCAGACAGGGCCACGGGACCCCCTGGTGTTGCCCTGCGGCCACGCCTTCTGCCGTAGCTGCCTTACCAACGTCTACATTACTGGCAACTTCATCTGCCCCTCCTGCAGGAGGGACCTGAACCACCTGGACGTGCAAGACCTGCCTCGGTGCTTCCCTCTCCTCAGCCTCTCCGCCAGCTACTCAGAGTTTCAGGTAAATATTGTGTCATATTTGTCTGCACTACTTTATGATATACTCCACTCAAGGTCCCACTCGAGCCCCAGCAGTTTTTTGTCTCTGATCAGACACGCAAAACAAACATAAAACAGCCTCACTACATCAGTCGTCTGTAGACACAAAAACACGAATGAATGTTCTAATAACCAGGGATGCACATACACAGACACCATCACATACATGCATGAGCAAGTATAAGCTGTCATACACACAGATCAACATCAGATAAGCCAGGGAGCCTGAAGGTTCATAGCCAGGGAGTCTGAAGGTTCATAGCCAGGGAGTCTGAAGGTTCATAGCAAGGAATAAAGGAGAAGTGATTAATGCTTAAAAAGCAAAGGATTTGTCCGAGGGATCCTTACCAAATGTTGTGGAGGACGTTCAGCAGGAGCGAAAACCCATAATACAATATCAAGAAACTACTGAAAATAATGATAATAATGATAATGACAATAGTAATAATAATAATAATTATAATAATTATAACAATAATGATAATGATAATTAATGTTAATATTGATAATGGTAAGGATAATAATGATAAGTCAGGCATGTAAGGTGATGGACAGAGATTGAAGAAATGTAAACAAATAAAGTTGAACGAGTTGAAAATGTTGAAGAATTTAAGGATCTTCAGGATAGAAATTCCTCTGATACAGTTGTTGTTGTTGTAGAGACAGACCTCTGGTGTTGCTGTTGTAGAGACAGAACTCTGGTGTTGTTGTTGTAGAGACAGACCTCTGGTGTTGTTGTTGTTGTAGAGACAGACCTCTGGTGTTGTTGTTGTTGTAGAGACAGACCTCTGGTGTTGTTGTTGTAGAGACAGACCTCTGGTGTTGCTGTTGTAGAGACAGAACTCTGGTGTTGTTGTTGTAGAGACAGACCTCTGGTGTTGTTGTTGTTGTAGAGACAGACCTCTGGTGTTGTTGTTGTTGTAGAGACAGACCTCTGGTGTTGTTGTTGTAGAGACAGACCTCTGGTGTTGTTGTTGTTGTAGAGACAGACCTCTGGTGTTGTTGTTGTTGTAGAGACAGACCTCTGGTGTTGTTGTTGTTGTAGAGACAGACCTCTGGTGTTGTTGTTGTTGTAGAGACAGACCTCTGGTGTTGTTGTTGTTGTAGAGACAGACCTCTGGTGTTGTTGTTGTTGTAGAGACAGACCTCTGGTGTTGTTGTTGTAGAGACAGACCTCTGGTGTTGTTGTTGTTGTAGAGACAGACCTCTGGTGTTGTTGTTGTAGAGACAGACCTCTGGTGTTGTTGTTGTAGAGACAGACCTCTGGTGTTGTTGTTGTTGTAGAGACAGACCTCTGGTGTTGTTGTTGTAGAGACAGACCTCTGGTGTTGTTGTTGTAGAGACAGACCTCTGGTGTTGTTGTTGTAGAGACAGACCTCTGGTGTTGTTGTTGTTGTAGAGACAGACCTCTGGTGTTGTTGTTGTAGAGACAGACCTCTGGTGTTGTTGTTGTAGAGACAGACCTCTGGTGTTGTTGTTGTAGAGACAGACCTCTGGTGTTGTTGTTGTTGTAGAGACAGACCTCTGGTGTTGTTGTTGTTGTAGAGACAGACCTCTGGTGTTGTTGTTGTAGAGACAGACCTCTGGTGTTGTTGTTGTTGTAGAGACAGACCTCTGGTGTTGTTGTTGTTGTAGAGACAGACCTCTGGTGTTGTTGTAGAGACAGACCTCTGGTGTTGTTGTTGTAGAGACAGACCTCTGGTGTTGTTGTTGTTGTAGAGACAGACCTCTGGTGTTGTTGTTGTAGAGACAGACCTCTGGTGTTGTTGTTGTTGTAGAGACAGACCTCTGGTGTTGTTGTTGTAGAGACAGACCTCTGGTGTTGTTGTTGTAGAGACAGACCTCTGGTGTTGTTGTTGTAGAGACAGACCTCTGGTGTTGTTGTTGTTGTAGAGACAGACCTCTGGTGTTGTTGTTGTAGAGACAGACCTCTGGTGTTGTTGTTGTAGAGACTGACCTCTGGTGTTGTTGTTGTTGTAGAGACAGACCTCTGGTGTTGTTGTTGTAGAGACAGACCTCTGGTGTTGTTGTTGTAGAGACACACCTCTGGTGTTGTTGTTGTTGTAGAGACAGACCTCTGGTGTTGTTGTTGTTGTAGAGACAGACCTCTGGTGTGTTGTTGTTGTAGAGACAGACCTCTGGTGTTGTTTGTTGTAGAGACAGACCTCTGGTGTTGTTGTTGTAGAGACAGACCTCTGTGTTGTTGTTGTTGTAGAGACAGACCTCTGGTGTTGTTGTTGTTGTAGAGACAGACCTCTGGTGTTGTTGTTGTAGAGACAGACCTCTGGTGTTGTTGTGTTGTAGAGACAGACCTCTGGTGTTGTTGTTGTTGTAGAGACAGACCTCTGGTGTTGTTGTTGTAGAGACAGACCTCTGGTGTTGTTGTTGTAGAGACTGACCTCTGGTGTTGTTGTTGTTGTAGAGACAGACCTCAGAGTTTGTTGTTGTAGAGACAGACCTCTGGTTTGTAGACTGACCTCTGGTGTTGTTGTTGTAGAGACAGACCTCTGGTGTTGTTGTTGTAGAGACAGACCTCTGGTGTTGTTGTTGTAGAGACAGACCTCTGGTGTTGTTGTTGTAGAGACAGACCTCTGGTGTTGTTGTTGTTGTAGAGACAGACCTCTGGTGTTGTTGTTGTAGAGACAGACCTCTGGTGTTGTTGTTGTTGTAGAGACAGACCTCTGGTGTTGTTGTTGTTGTAGAGACAGACCTCTGGTGTTGTTGTTGTAGAGACAGACCTCTGGTGTTGTTGTTGTAGAGACAGACCTCTGGTGTTGTTGTTGTTGTAGAGACAGACCTCTGGTGTTGTTGTTGTAGAGACAGACCTCTGGTGTTGTTGTTGTAGAGACAGACCTCTGGTGTTGTTGTTGTTGTAGAGACAGACCTCTGGTGTTGTTGTTGTTGTAGAGACAGACCTCTGGTGTTGTTGTTGTAGAGACAGACCTCTGGTGTTGTTGTTGTAGAGACAGACCTCTGGTGTTGTTGTTGTAGAGACAGACCTCTGGTGTTGTTGTTGTAGAGACAGACCTCTGGTGTTGTTGTTGTTGTAGAGACAGACCTCTGGTGTTGTTGTTGTAGAGACAGACCTCTGGTGTTGTTGTTGTAGAGACAGACCTCTGGTGTTGTTGTTGTTGTAGAGACAGACCTCTGGTGTTGTTGTTGTAGAGACAGACCTCTGGTGTTGTTGTTGTAGAGACAGACCTCTGGTGTTGTTGTTGTTGTAGAGACAGACCTCTGGTGTTGTTGTTGTAGAGACAGACCTCTGGTGTTGTTGTTGTAGAGACTGACCTCTGGTGTTGTTGTTGTTGTAGAGACAGACCTCTGGTGTTGTTGTTGTAGAGACAGACCTCTGGTGTTGTTGTTGTAGAGACAGACCTCTGGTGTTGTTGTTGTAGAGACAGACCTCTGGTGTTGTTGTTGTAGAGACAGACCTCTGGTGTTGTTGTTGTACTGGAGACAGACCTCTGGTGTAGTTGTTGTAGAGACAGACCTCTGGTGTTGTTGTTGTTGTAGAGACAGACCTCTTAGAGACAGACCTCTGGTGTTGTTGTTGTAGAGACAGACCTCTGGTGTTGTTGTTGTAGAGACAGACCTCTGGTGTTGTTGTTGTAGAGACAGACCTCTGGTGTTGTTGTTGTTGTAGAGACAGACCTCTGGTGTTGTTGTTGTAGAGACAGACCTCTGGTGTTGTTGTTGTTGTAGAGACTGACCTCTGGTGTTGTTGTTGTAGAGACAGACCTCTGGTGTTGTTGTTGTTGTAGAGACTGACCTCTGGTGTTGTTGTTGTTGTAGAGACAGACCTCTGGTGTTGCTGTTGTAGAGACAGACCTCTGGTGTTGTTGTTGTTGTAGAGACTGACCTCTGGTGTTGTTGTTGTAGAGACAGACCTCTGGTGTTGCTGTTGTAGAGACAGACCTCTGGTGTTGTTGTTGTTGTAGAGACAGACCTCTGGTGTTGTTGTTGTAGAGACAGACCTCTGGTGTTGTTGTTGTAGAGACAGACCTCTGGTGTTGTTGTTGTAGAGACAGACCTCTGGTGTTGTTGTTGTAGAGACAGACCTCTGGTGTTGTTGTTGTAGAGACAGACCTCTGGTGTTGTTGTTGTAGAGACTGACCTCTGGTGTTGTTGTTGTAGAGACAGACCTCTGGTGTTGTTGTTGTAGAGACAGACCTCTGGTGTTGTTGTTGTTGTAGAGACAGACCTCTGGTGTTGTTGTTGTAGAGACAGACCTCTGGTGTTGTTGTTGTAGAGACAGATCTCTGGTGTTGTTGTTGTAGAGACAGACCTCTGGTGTTGTTGTTGTTGTAGAGACAGACCTCTGGTGTTGTTGTTGTTGTAGAGACAGACCTCTGGTGTTGTTGTTGTTGTAGAGACAGACCTCTGGAAGAGATAATGTTTCACAGTTTCTGTTTTTGTTTTCTTCTTCTCTGTCGGTGGAACACCTGATGGGACGGAGGGAAGACAAGACAGAGGAGGATCGGCCTCCAGTAAGAGACAACTTTATGTTCCAAGAAATACTGGTTAGTGATCCAGTCAGACGATACATAATGAGAAGAGGAACTGTAGTATATAAGTGTATAGTAATGTTGATCATATACATTCCTTCAAAGATTTTCATCGAACTAAATCAAATATAATAATTATAGAACAATTGGTATGATATATGATGCAGTGAAACACTCCCTTTTAAGAAATGGTAAATTGCTAATAATGGGTAATTTCAGTTACAAACGATAATTGGGAAAATCTATATTTTGATAATGACAGAGTCTTGGAGACATGTGTTCTTACAAGTGTAATCATTAATTGTTCTTATATCAACATGTCTGTGAGCATACCAGCATGAGGAAGGGAAGTGATACACTGTCATTACCAGATCTTATCTTGACACACACTAGCATGAATATTGAGAATATCGTGTATGAATGACATACCAACCTAAACGCTATCATGAATATTGAGAATATCGTGTATGAATGACATACCAACCTAAATGCTATCATGAATATTGAGAATATCGTATATGAATGACATACCAACCTAAACGCTCTCATGAATATTGAGAATATCGTGTATGAATGACATACCAACTTAAACGCTATCATGAATATTGAGAATATCGTGTATGAATGACATACCAACCTAAACGCTATCATGAATATTGAGAATATCGTGTATGAATGACATACCAACTTAAACGCTATCATGAATATTGAGAAAATCGTATATGAATGATATACCAACTTAAACGCTATCATGAATATTGAGAATATCGTGTATGAATGATATACCAACTTAAACAAGTCATCATATAACTCAGCAGTTTGGTTATCAGGGAAAGGTGGGCAAATAAGAACATGACTCGGAGGGAAGAATCATTGTGGAAATTTTTCCGAACAAAACATTTACCGCGGCATCAGGAACTGGGAAATGGAGATGAGTAGCCCGGAGGCACTGCATTGTAATGAAAGATTTTGTGAAATTTACGTTAAAAATAGAAGCAACATCGGTAAACTTAACTGTAACTACCGAGGGAAGGTTGAGGAAGAAGGAGGAAATGCTTTGTAAAATAGTTAAAAACGAATGATAAGCTCAAACGTGTTTCACAATGGAGGATGTTATGACTACAGCAGCAGTGAGGTATAGTGGGGTAGATGTAGTTGTGGAAACCACTGAAAAATCAGGCGAGAATAATACAGAATAATGTAAGGTTTTGACTCATATAAGGCTCACGGTCCAGATATATGTACATGTATGCTGAGAGTGTGTGATATATGTACATACATGCTGAGAGTGTGTGCAGATACATTTGACAAACCAGTTCAAATGTTTTGGGTGTCGCTGGGAAATGGAAAATGGGTAGGGTTTGAAAGAAGGCAGATATCTATAAAATATCTATGAGAAAGGAGACCGGCAGGAGATGGTGCACCGCTACTGGACGAGTGTGCTCTGTAAGGCACTGGAAGTGACAATTAGAAAGCAATGGACGACATCAAGCAGAGGAGAAACGAGAGACACCGTGATTTTAAGGGAAGTTGGTCAGGCGTAACTAGCTTATTAGATTTCTAGGAGAGAGTGAGCTCTGTCGTGGACAAAAGAGAAAGCTGGTCAGATTGTTTATATGTACACTGCCAGAAAGCATTTGATTCCTTACAGAATTGGAGGCTGATGAATAAGGTGGATCATCAGGTGAGAGTAGGGGAAGAATCTACTGGTGGATCATAGACTGAATGTTAGTGGTAGGGAACTATGGACACGTGTCACACGAGCCTCCTGAAAACAGTACAGTCTGGGACGATCGCCCTCACTGACGTCAAGGTCTTGAGGGACGAAGTCAGAAAGATTGCATCACTTTGCAATGGAACCTAAACAAGCTCCAAAGTTGGTCTGAGACACATATGATAAAATTCAGCCTGAGTAAATGTAAATTGATGAGGATGAGACACACTGAAGATAAGCTTCGATATAGATACCATGAAGCAGGAAATAAGCTGCAGGAACATGTGTAGTGGTAGCTGTTATCATCATTAACCTAGCATGAGAGTCTCACGTCAGGAGAACAGGAAAGACAAACTTTCTGTTGCTAAACATTCAAGTATGTTCAGCAAAATTGTTCACCTCCTACATAAGGTCAAAACTAGAACATGTTTCTCATGGTTGATCACAAAGAACAGTGAAGTAGGTGAGATGTAAACATTAACAATGGTACCGGAATTAAGAGAACAGAATTACATGGAGAGGATAGGGACTTTATATTTGCTCACCATGCAAGAGAGTAGATTGAGAGATGATGTTATTACAACGTAGATAGCGAACCGTTCTTCGAAAGATGAACGGACCATAACATCAAACGAATTAACAACAATTTGTAATGAAAGATTCTGTATAAAAGTCGTGCAGGAATGGATCAAACTGAGTCATGAGGAAGTAAATGTGGACAGTATACATAGATAGCTGTATGTATGATCATGTGTTAGTCACTTTAAATCTTCCTCTGAGTTCATCTGATATTTCTCTGAGTCACCTGTTCACTGCAGAATATCATCTGTAACCCACCACTGCAGATACAGAGTTGCCAGGATACGATTTTCGATCGTATTCTTTCTTATGTATTCAGACTACATGAATTTTCTTTATCTACAACAAGCATCAGACCTGCTGGAGAAGTGAGTTTTGCATACGTAGAGCCCCTGAACCACCTCCACTGTCATGTTACAATCTATACTTGTGTATGTTGTCTGCGTTAACTATATCCTTATGACTACATTATCCATCACGAAGCTGTGTGCTCCTCGCTTGGTTTATGTGTGTTCTCATGTGTGTGTGTCTACCTATGTTTATCTAAATATCACCATTAACCTTAGATATCAACACTAACCTTAGGTATCATCATTAACCTTAGATATCAGCTCTAACCTTAGATATCAGCTCTAATCTTAGATATCATCACTAACTCAGATATCATCATTAACCTTAGAAATCAGCTCTTACCTTAGATATCAGGTCTAACCTTAGATATGAGCTCTAACCTTAGATATCAGCTCTAACCTTAGATATCATCATTAACCTTAAATATCAGCTCTAACCTTAGATATCATCATTAACCTTAGATACCAGCTCTAATCTTAGATATCATCATTAACCTTAGATAACAACTCTAACCTTAGATATCAACTCTAACCTTAGATATCAGCTCTAACCTTAGATATCATCATTAACCTTTGATATCAACTCTAACCTTAGATATCAACTGTAACCTTAGAAACCATAACTGACCGTGAGCAACATGTTCCTTGCCCACAGCCTGAGCAGTGCAGCCTGCACAAAGATGAGCAGAGCTACTGGTGTCAGGACTGTCAGGAGACGATGTGTAGTGTGTGTCTGTACGAAGAGCACCCGCAGGGCCACCTCGTGCAGTGCGCCAAGGTATTCCTGAAGGAGAAGAGAGATTCCCTGAGTGATGAAATCTCACACCTGAACGATATGATCAGATCAGTCGGGAGTGATATTGAAATTAGCTTTCAAAAATTTGTTCAGAAGATGAAGTTATTCTGCCAGCTGGAGAAGAGCGTGACTGCCCTCTCTACAGACGTGCTCAACGCCTCCACCGTCCACTGTATACTAACGTGTGAGGAGAAACTGAAAAATATGCAGCTCGACCAAGAAAGGTTTTTCTTCGACATACCAGATGTCGCTGGTGGTGACGGGGAGAGCACAGCTGTGGTCAGTGCAGCAGCAGCAGGAGGAGGAGGAGGAAGGAGACAGGATGGCGGGACGTACAGTCGCCAGCAGACGCCGCCCACCACCGCCGCCGCCAGCGGCGCCGCAGACGACACCGTTGAGGCAAGTCGTGCCAGGCTGGGCTACCAAGACGGACGTCTACTCCTCCACTCCCTCAGTCAGCCTCTGGATAGTCGACTCTTCATCAAAGTAATAATATAATCTATAATATAATGTGATCATGTCACCATCATCACCCGCACCACACACATCATAGATTTTCATTTGTTAATACGTTGCACAATGGTTTTATTCTATGACGACTATACAGTTGTTAGCAAGATGATATTTTTCTCATAATTCCCACAATCTTTTTATCATCTCGAGGTTAGATTAGGTTAGGTTAGGTTAGGTTAGGTTAGGTTAGGTTGAGTGGTTACTCCTGTGAGGTTAGGTTAGGTTAGGTTAGGTTAGGTTGGGTGGTTACTGCTGTGAGGTTAGGTTAGGTTAGGTTGGGTGGTTACTACTGTAAGGTTAGGTTAGGTTAGGTTAGGTTAGGTTAGGTTAGGTTAGGTTGGGTGGTTACTACTGTGAGGTTAGGTGGTCACAACTGTACATGTTTTCGTCAAGTTTCGTGACAAACCTTCAGTTGACCCTGGGATACACCTAGCGACGCTGGTCAAACGTTTCTATGTAATTATTACCAGTGACCTCCAATGACCACACAAGGATCATTACCACTGACCTCCAATAACTACCCAAGGATCATTACCAGTGACCTCCAATAACTGCACGAGGATCATTACCAGCTGAGCTATGTACAGTAAACATGTGTCAAGAAAGTAAGGAATATATAACTAAACAACACTGGTACAGACAATGTAATAACTAACCCACAATATATTGAGTCAGTTATGAGTTGTAACAACACTTTTGTAGACAATTTGATAAGTAACCCACAACATACTGAGTCAGTTATGAGTTATAACTACACTTGCATAGACAAGATATTAACTAAACCACAACATTTCCAGTTAGTTAAGTTGTAGCAAACTAGGGGAAGATAAATATGATAACCTACAACATATTCAGTGACTTATGAGTTAAAATAACTAACTTACAACATACTCAGTGAGTTATGAGTTATGATAACACTTGTATAAACATGGGAATTAAACTAACCTAAAACATATTCAGTGAGTTATGTTTCAACAACACTTGTATAGGCAAGGTAATAACCAAACTACAACATATTCAGTGAGTTCTGAGTTGAAACAACCTAATGGAAGGCACTTGCAGGTTATGGACAATAATAATAATGTAAGACCTAAAGGTTGGCATCAATATGCGAATCATTAATAACATAAAGTGAGGAGGATTATAGCCAGACGTTCATCTGTGGTGGATGTTATAACATTTTGGGGTCGATCATAATGGAAAGATTCTTGTGTTACACAGGGACGATCATGTAGGCAGACAGACATTATGATCAGGAACTTCCCTCTTAGACAACACTCAGTACAATATAACCTCGCTGTACAACTTGGTGACTTTGATATAACTACACTGAACAATCAGGTGACGTCATTATGACTTTACTGTACAACCTGGAGACGTCATTATGACTTTACTGTACAACCTGGTGACGTCAATATTCTGAACTCCACCCATTTTGTATCTGACAATCTTATTCAGGCAAGTTTATATACCTGGAATCTTAGTGAGTGATGTGACAACTTACCGTCCACTGTTGTTATCAGATTGTTAAGATAGTGTTTTGTAGGTTCATGCCATCCATTCAACATGCTCATGTATTTCCCAGAAGTCATTCATCTCTAGATATCAACTGTTATATTTATGTTATGGCTTCGTGTAGCTGATGAATGCCTGGTTACTTTCTGTTTAATGATAATACTTTATGATTGTACTTCATTATTACGTCACATGATGACGTAGTCGTATAGTCATATTGACGCTCTAACTAAAACTATTTTCCCTTCATTTGTTACTTTTGAGAATGCAAACATCATCTATTTGGTTATAAGTTTGTTTACTGAAGTGTAATTCCCATTGTAATCCATAGTCTCTTCCACTTGTATATGGCATCTGATTACATTCCTAATGAGCCTTGTACAGTTACAGCAGATCATAAAAAATGGATTAAGTAGAATCCGAAACGTCGCATCTCTGTAACTTAGCATGATGATCCTGTGTACAACTGGATGGGTTTTATTGTTTTCGCAACATTTGATTGTTGTGTACATTGCAGCTGCCGTCAGAGGTGTTCCTGGAGCTGAGTGTTGCTGGCCGCTGCCTGGGTCGTGTGTACATCAAGCTGTGGGGCCACTTGCGACGCGCACACCAGTTCCTGGCGCTCTGTCTAGGCACTCTCGGCCCATCCTACGTCGGCGCCTCCTTCAGCCACGTCGCATACATGAAGAAAGCCCGAGAGTCTCTCTGTTGTAAAGAGTATCGTTCGTCAGATGGCAAGAGCTGCACAAGGGAACTGATGAACGACCTGGAGTGGGGCGGCGAGTTCGCAAGAACTCCACAGGAGGGTCTTGTAATACCACTGAGCAAGAACATTGATGAACATGGCTTTGGCATCTGCACCAGAGGCCAGCTGGAGGGGAGGTTCCACTGTCCCTTCGGCGAGGTGACGTCAGGGTTGAAGTTCGTGCGAGCTGCCATCCGTCATGACCCCGTCACCGAGGTCACCATCACTGACTGCGGTCTTGTTATTCCTGACCTGACAGAATAACACAGTACTCCTTCTGCTATCCTGGCTTCACCACACGTCTTGGCGCAGCTCCTCCCTCGGCATGTGAACCCCACTCAGGTCTGACCACGTCTTGTGTGACATCTTCAGCAAGAATTACTCCAGACATTGTTGACGGTTTGGGTCATGGAAGTTAACTTGCCGACCTTCCATCACCCTAGAAGTGATGGAAGACAAAATTATGAGGGAAACTTTGAAGTGTTCAGATGATGTATCATAATGTAAGTCAGCTGTAGTCATCCTAGATTCCTCTTCCTTCATTATTACTGTGGCTGATGTAAGAAAAATCATATAGTTTGTTGTGAAGCATTAGAGCATTCTTTAGAGCATACCCGCCAAGCCATGTGTATGATATATATATATATATATATATATATATATATATATATATATATATATATATATTTTTTTTTTTTTAAACTATTCGCCATTTCCCGCGTTAGCGAGGTAGCGTTAAGAACTGAGGACTGGGCCTTTTTTGGAATATCCTTACCTGGCCCCCTCTGTTCCTTCTTTTGGAAAATTAAAAAAAAACGAGAGGGGAGGATTTCCAGACCCCCGCTCCCTCCCCTTTTAGTCGCCTTTTACGACACGCAGGGAATACGTGGGAAGTATTCTTAATCCCCTATCCCCAGGGATGATATATATATATATATATATATATATATATATATATATATATATATATATATATATTTTCTTTTCTTTTTCTTTTAAACTATTCGCCATTTCCCGCGTTAGCAAGGTAGCGTTAGGAACAGAGGACTGGGCCTTTTTTGGAATATCCTTACCTGGCCCCCTCTGTTCCTTCTTTTGGAAAATTGAAAAAAAAAACGAGAGGGGAGGATTTCCAGCCCCCCGCTCCCTCCCCTTTTAGTCGCCTTCTACGACACGCAGGGAATACGTGGGAAGTATTCTTAATCCCCTATCCCCAGGGATAATATATATATATATATATATATATATATATATATATATATATATATATATATATATATATATATATATATATATATCTATATCTTTTCTTTTCTTTTCTTTCATACTATTCGCCATTTCCCGCGATAGCGAGGTAGCGCTAAGAACAGAGGACTGGGCCTTTGAGGGAATATTCTCACCTGACCCACTTCTCTGTTACTTCTTTTGGAAAAAAAAAAAAAAGAAAAATGAGAGGGGAGGATTTCCAGCCCCCCGCTCCCTTCCCTTTTAGTCGCCTTCTACGACACGCAGGGAATACGTGGGAAGTATTCTTTCTCCCCTATCCCCAGGGATAATATATATATATATATATATATATATATATATATATATATATATATATATATATATATATATATATATATATATATATATATATATATATATATATATATATATATATATATTCTTAAGAGTACACGAGGAAAATGAACCACGATAGGTTCCCAAGTGCACTTTCGTGTAATAATCACACCATCAAGGGACACACAAGAGAGAAATATAAGTTAGTTGATATACAACGAAGAGACGTAACTAGGACGCCATAAGGTAAGCATATGATTGTCCAAGACAGACAACGAGCGTATCATAAACTTATCATTTTACAAATTCTATCAATAATAGTTATGCAATTTGTATAACCCATCACTAGTATTAAGATAATAATTCTTTGTGTATCTAATAGTAGAAGATTCAATGATATTTCTCGTGTTAATAGAGTTAGAGTTAATAAATGAGATGGCATTACTCCAGTCAATACAATGATCATAGTTTTCAACGCGATTAAACAAGGCATTTTATTCTTGACCCGTTCTCATACTATATCTATGTTGCTTAAGCCTAAGAGAAAGATCCTTATCAGTCTGCCCAACATAAGACTTATCACACTTTCTACATGGCACTTTATAGATGCAACCAGGAGAATTTTCTGGCTAATTCCTGATTAAGATATTCTTCATAGTATTATTGTTGCTGAAGGCAACATTTACATTAAAGGAATTAATCAACATGGGAAGTAAAGTAAAATCATTATCAAAGGGGAGAACTTAAAGATTCTTGGTGTCAGTGGAAGGTTTGGGGTAAACTATAAAATGATTTCTTGGCTAACTTAAGGGATTTATCAATGAAAGATTTAGGGAACTTTAACTTAGATCAAACAGAATATATCTTCTCAAACTCATCATCAATATAATCCGGACTGCAAATACGTAATGCCCTAAGGATCATAGATTGAAATGATGATAATTTAACTCAGTCATGGTGAGATGAGTAATAATGGATATATGAACAAATATTGTTGGGTTTTCTGTATATGCTAAACTTAAACTTCTTTCCTTGCCTATGAATCATAAAATCTAAAAATGGCAACATACCATTGTTATTTTTTCTGCAGTAAATTTGATGGAAGGTACTAAATTGTTAAGTAAGGGGAGAAATATTTATTAATTTTCATTGTTGGCCAAACACAAAGAACATCATCTACATATCTAAATCAAATAACATTAGAAGGCAAGATATCCTTTAGTAATTTTGTTTTGAAAAATTCCATATAAAGATGTCTTAGTACAAGTGAAAGAGGGATATCCATTGCCATATGTATGTATATATATATATATATATATATATATATATATATATATATATATATATATATATATATATTTATTTATTTATTTTGCTTTGTCGCTGTCTCCCGCGTTTGCGAGGTAGCGCAAGGAAACAGACGAAAGAAATGGCCCAACCCACCCCCATACACATGTATATACATACACGTCCACTCACTCAAATATACATACCTATACATCTCAATGTACACATATATATACACACAGACATATACATATATACACATGTACATAATACATACTGTCTGCCTTTATTCATTCCCATCGCCACCTCGTCACACATGGAATAACATCCCCCTCCCCCCCTCATGTGTGCGAGGTAGCGCTAGGAAAAGACAACAAAGGCCCCATTCGTTCACACTCAGCCTCTAGCTGTCATGTAATAATGCCTGAAACCATAGCTCCCTTACCACATCCAGGCCCCACAGAACTTTCCATGGTTTACCCAAAACGCTTTACATGCCCTGATTCAATCCATTGACGGCACGTCGACCCCAGTATACCACATCGATCCAATTCACTCTATTCCTTGCCCGCCTTTCACTCTCCTGCAAATTCAGGCCCCGATCACTCAAAATCTTTTTCACACCATCTTTCCACCTCCAATTTGGTCTCCCACTTCTCCTCGTTCCCTCCACCTCCGACACATATATCCTCTTGGTCAATCTTTCCTCACTCATTCTCTCCATGTGCCCAAACCATTCAAAACACCCTCTTCTGCTCTCTCAACCACGCTCTTTTTATTTCCACACATCTCTCTTACCCTTACATTACATACTCGATCAAACCACCTCACACCACATATTGTCCTCAAACATCTCATTTCCAGCACATCCACCCTCCTGCGCACATCTCTATCCATAGCCCACGCCTCGCAACCATACAACATTGTTGGAACCACTATTCCTTCAAACATACCCATTTTTAATTTCGGAGATAATGTTCTCGACTTCCAAACATTCTTCAAGGCTCCCAGGATTTTCGCCCCCTCCCCCACCCTATGATCCACTTCCGCTTCCATGGTTCCATCCGCTGCCAGATCCACTCCCAGATATCTAAAACACTTTACTTCCTCCAGTTTTTCTCCATTCAAACTTACCTCCCAATTGACTTGACTCTCAACCCTACTGTACCTAATAACCTTGCTCTTATTCACATTTACTCTTAACTTTCTTCTTTCACACACTTTACCAAACTCAGTCACCAGCTTCTGCAGTTTCTCACATGAATCAGCCACCAGCGCTGTATCATCAGCGAAAAACAACTGACTCACTTCCCAAGCTCTCTCATCCACAACAGACTTCATACTTGCCCCTCTTTCCAAAACTCTTGCATTCACCTCCCTAACAACCCCATCCATAAACAAATTAAACAACCATGGAGACATCACACACCCCTGCCGCAAACCTACATTCACTGAGAACCAATCACTTTCCTCTCTTCCTACACGTATACATGCCTTACATCATCGATAAAAACTTTTCACTGCTTCTAACAACTTGCCTCCCACACCATATATTCTTAATACCTTCCACAGAGCATCTCTATCAACTCTATCATATCCCTTCTCCAGATCCATAAATGCTACATACAATTCCATTTGCTTTTCTAAGCATTTCTCACATACATTCTTCAACGCAAACACCTGATCCACACATCCTCTACCACTTCTGAAACCACACTGCTCTTCCTCAATCTGATGCTCTGTACATGCCTTCACCCTCTCAATCAATACTCTCCCATATAATTTACCAGGAATACTCAACAAACTTATACCTCTGTAATTTGAGCACTCACTCTTATCCCCTTTGCCTTTGTACAATGGCACTATGCACGCATTCCGCCAATCCTCAGGCACCTCACCATGAGTCATACATACATTAAATAACCTTACCAACCAGTCAACAATACAGTCACCCTTTTTTTAATAAATTCCACTGCAATACCATCTAAACCTGCTGCCTTGCCGGCTTTCATCTTCCGCAAAGCTTTTACTACCTCTTCTCTGTTTACCAAATCATTTTCCCTAACCCTCTCACTTTGCACACCACCTCGACCAAAACACCCTATATCTGCCACTCTATCATCAAACACATTCAACAAACCTTCAAAATACTCACTCCATCTCACATATATATATATATATATATATATATATATATATATATATATATATATATATATATATATTATATATATATATATATATTTATATATAATCATAAGTCTCTCTCTTGCATGTTTGTTTCATGGAGTATGCCATGTTATGCATTCGGAGCCAAGTGTTGTATTATTTAGCTTGGTCAACACCTGCCTGGCTCACCGTCCCCGCAACTTCAGACACAAATTCTCAACAGCAAAGTTGGAAAATCCTATTCACATATTGAGCATTATGCAACGCTGGTAAGGCTCAGTGTACAGCTGCGCAGCTGGATGTAGCAAACTGGGTCAAGAAAAATACGATGCTTTAGTCAACAAATATGAACATCGAATACGTATTGAGGACGGAAGTCAAAGACGGAAGTCTAGGTGAGAATTGTATAACTTAGAAATGATTGAATGAAAGTGTTAGGTGTGGCTGTACGTGTGTGTAGTGAAGTAGGAGTGTGGAGAAGGTATGGACTTGTTAGTAAGTGAAGAACAGTACACTTCAAGTTCTCAGTTTCCATTAATGAGGTCAGCTGATCAACTAACTCACCATAAAAATTGGATGTGATGGAAAAAGAAAATAAAAACACCATTGATGAAAATGGTACTGCGATGGACAAAACCTTTATGTGGGAGATATGAGAGGTGGAGGAGCATGGGAGAGGAAGGAGGAGAGGAACAGCTAAATAGGAAGGACTAACAGAAGAGATCTGATGTCACCAAATGTCCACATGAGGCTGCATGTGACCCGGCTTGCTAATGGTAAGAGGCTTATAGGTTCAGTATTGCTTCTGCCATCATGCTATTTTCCTATGTGAACCCACATGACGCAGCTAATTAAGACTCTATTAGATGTGTGACGAGGACTAAATTGGCTCTGTACGGCCTTGACTGACGTTTTGAGTTGCACAGGAGAGGTTCACATGTCATCGTGACAGGATGTAGGTAGGTAGGTAGGTAGGTAGGGATGTGGAACACCTCCGTGATGTTGAGGCTATTGACGTATCATATAGTTCCAGGTCACTACCCGGTTGGCAGGTCTGGGCATCAGTGTGTGTTCTCAAATCTTCCTGGCAAACACTGGAAGACTGCGGATGACACAGCGAACATAGACACCTGAGCAGGCTCAATAACCGGTGATAACCTTATAACACTCAGACCACAAGCAGTAACACTGATACCGTCAGGGCAGACTCTCCAACAGACTCTCCAACAGACTCTCCAACAGACTCTCCAACAGAGGCAGGAAGCAAACTGAAGTTGTCAGGAAAGTTGACGAAGGCTGTACAAGATACGACTGTGATGTGGAAGTAGTGAGACCATCTCAGGGTTGAGGGACAGGAGGAGTGGTTGACGGGAGCAGTCCGGAGAGGAGATCGATGCGTGACGGTTGAGCAGCGCCCGAGGTGTGACCTCAACACATTATCAACACAAACACTCCAGACACAACACTTGATCATGAAGCACGCCAGGTCCCAGGTCATAAGGGACACCCTTGGAAGTGTGCAGTAAGGGAGGTCACAGGTCATGAGGGATACCCTGGGAAGTGGAGTGAGGGGGACGGGGGGAGGTCACAGGTCATGAGGGATACCCTGGGAAGTGGAGTGAGGGGGAGGGGTGGGAGGTCACAGGTCATGAGGGATACCTGGGAAGTGGAGTGAGGGGGACGGGGGGAGGTCACAGGTCATGACACTCTGCCTTGTTGCTGGAAAATAAGGAACAAAAGTCTATGCTGGACCTTCCCTGCTCGTGAGGTGTGTCACCTGAAGTAAGATCGACACCAGCCACTTTCTCTGGTTGGATACAATAATGTTTGTCCCTCACAAGTGGACGCCCTCCACAACACGTCACACCGTCAGTCATAGCGTAGTCGACGTCCAGCAGGTGTTCACACAGTAAATTGACTCTCATACATGTTTACTTCGTCATGGAAAATAACATCGTACTTCTGCTGGAATGAAAGTGAGACACTTTACTTAGCGGCCTGGATGACGGGTAATAAGGACACGAAAGTATGTACGTAGGTGGTAGGTGATAAGGACACGGACATGACAGGCCGGATGATGGATGATAAGGACACGGACATGACTGGCCGGATGATGGATGATAAGGACACGGACATGACAGGCCGGATGATGGATGATAAGGACACGGACATGACTGGCCGGATGATGGATGATAAGGACACGGACATGACAGGCCGGATGATGGATGATAAGGACACGGACGTAGTATGGTGGGTAAGGATAGGGAAAACATATGAGATTTTCGCGCTTGTTATCTTTTTTCCAAATGTCATCAAATATGATGTTTCAAGTGTGACCAAGATGGACCAGTGCCTGAGGTGTCTTGGTTGTTGTTCTGTACAAACTCTTTATGTACGTGTTGTACGTACACTTGTTCATATGAAGGTTTATGTACGTGTTGTACGTACACTTGTTCATATGAAGGTTTATGTACGTGTTGTACGTACACTTGTTCATACGAAGGTTTACGTGTTTGAACTGATGTTGAAATATGTATGAATACGTGTGACTCACATCTGAATATTTACACTTTACTCATTCTGCAGAATCTTCAAAGCAAAGGTTTCTGTTTACAGGAACATCAAGCAGCAATCTCTGCTTACAGGAATATCTTAACTTGAATCTCAGAGTTTCATGGCAGAAGACATTGAAGCAATTACCTAACCATTAACGTTACCAACACTTTATAACAAATACGACGGTGAAGTGGGCAACAAACTTCACATAGAACGGAAGAGAATCAAACTAATGTTTCCTTAAATACTAACGTACAATATTCTCTCTCTCTCTCTCTCTCTCTCTCTCTCTCTCTCTCTCTCTCTCTCTCTCTCTCTCTCTCTCTCTCTCTCTCTCTCTCTCTCTCTCTCTCTCTCTCTCGCTTTACTATATACTTAATCACAATTAATCTTACATTGTATGTGTTTAAGCGAGATATACAGGGTGTCGCGTAAAATGTATACACACTTTGAATTACTACTGATACAATATCAATAAAACAGCATCCAAGATTTACAATTCAAATTCAGGAGGACAGAATGGTCAATATTTTGAACGGTCGCAAGTTTTCAGATTGATAACCCTTCTGACCCAGACACTGATGACCACACAGTGCTACACAGTTACCCAGACACTGATGACCACACAGTGCTACACAGTTACCCAGACACTGATGACCACACAGTGCTATACAGTTACCCAGACACTGATGACCACACAGTGCTACACAGTTACCCAGACACTGATGACCACACAGTGCTACACAGTTACCCAGACACTGATGACCACACAGTGCTACACAGTTACCCAGACACTGATGACCACACAGTGCTACACAGTTACCCAGACACTGATGACCACACAGTGCTACACAGTTACCCAGACACTGATGACCACACAGTGCTACACAGTTACCCAGACACTGATGACCACACAGTGCTACACAGTTACCCAGACACTGATGACCACACAGTGCTATACAGTTACCCAGACACTGATGACCACACAGTGCTACACAGTTACCCAGACACTGATGACCACACAGTGCTACACAGTTACCCAGACACTGATGACCACACAGTGCTACACAGTTACCCAGACACTGATGACCACACAGTGCTACACAGTTACCCAGACACTGATGACCACACAGTGCTACACAGTTACCCAGACACTGATGACCACACAGTGCTACACAGTTACCCAGACACTGATGACCACACAGTGCTATACAGTTACCCAGACACTGATGACCACACAATGCTACACAGTTACATACATTCATCATTAAGACCTTCATTCCGGATATGGTAACATTATCTTCCAGTGGCTGATGCTATATCATCGATTATCGTCGGTTATGTGCGATAAACATTATCTTTTATGTGTCACCATAAGATAAACATTATCTTTTATGTGTCACCATAAGATAAACATTATCTTTTATGTGTCGCCATAAGATAAACATTATCTTTTATGTGTCGCCATAAGATAAACATTATCTTTTATGTGTCGCCATAATATACACATTATCTTTTATGTGTCGCCATAAGATAAACATTATCTTTTATGTGTCGCCATAAGATAAATATTATCTTTTATGTGTCGCCATAATATACACATTATCTTTTATGTGTCGCCATAAGATAAACATTATCTTTTATGTGTCGCCATAATATAAACATTATCTTTTATGTGTCACCATAATATAAAAATTGGCGTGAGGTCTGCGTATATGTGTGTTTATGTATATATGTATTTATATGAGTGGATGAGTCTTTCTTTGTCTGTTTCCTAGTGCAACCTCGCTAACGCGGTAAACGGCGATCAAGTATAATAGAAAATTGATAAATGAATATACATAGGGATAGGCGAGAAAAAATACTGCCCACGTATCCCTGCGAGTCGTAGAAGGCGACTAACAGGGGAGAGAGCAGGGGGCTGGAAATCCTCACCTTCAGTTTTTGCTTTTCCAAAAGAAGGAACAGAGAAGGAGGCTAAGCAATTATATTCCTTCTGAGGCCCAGTCCTCTGTTCTTAACCATACCTCGCTAAGTGGGAAATGGCAAATATGTGTGAATATACATATATATATATATATGTATATATATATATATATATATATATATATATATATATATATATATATATATATATATATATATATATATATATATATATATATATATATATATATTTTTTTTTTTTTTTTTTTTTTTTTTTTTTTTTTTATACTTTGTCGCTGTCTCCCGCGTTTGCGAGGTAGCGCAAGGAAACAGACGAAAGAAATGGCCCAACCCCCCCCCATACACATGTACATACACACGTCCACACACGCAAATATACATACCTACACAGCTTTCCATGGTTTACCCCAGACGCTTCACATGCCTTGATTCACTCCACTGACAGCACGTCAACCCCTGTATACCACATCGCTCCAATTCACTCTATTCCTTGCCCTCCTTTCACCCTCCTGCATGTTCAGGCCCCGATCACACAAAATCTTTTCACTCCATCTTTCCACCTCCAATTTGGTCTCCCTCTTCTCCTCGTTCCCTCCACCTCCGACACATGTATCCTCTTGGTCAATCTTTCCTCACTCATTCTCTCCATGTGCCCAAACCATTTCAAAACACCCTCTTCTGCTCTCTCAACCACGCTCTTTTTATTTCCACATATCTCTCTTACCCTTACGTTACTCACTCGATCAAACCACCTCACACCACACATTGTCCTCAAACATCTCATTTCCAGCACATCCATCCTCCTGCGCACAACTCTATCCATAGCCCACGCCTCGCAACCATACAACATTGTTGGAACCACTATTCCTTCAAACATACCCATTTTTGCTTTCCGAGATAATGTTCTCGACTTCCACACATTTTTCAAGGCTCCCAAAATTTTCGCCCCCTCCCCCACCCTATGATCCACTTCCGCTTCCATGGTTCCATCCGCTGACAGATCCACTCCCAGATATCTAAAACACTTCACTTCCTCCAGTTTTTCTCCATTCAAACTCACCTCCCAATTGACTTGACCCTCAACCCTACTGTACCTAATAACCTTGCTCTTATTCACATTTACTCTTAACTTTCTTCTTCC
>NC_092245.1:8861517-9004017 GCF_036320965.1 Panulirus ornatus
AAATAGATTTGTATGTAGCATTTATGGATCTGGAGAAGGCATATGATAGAGTTGATAGAGATGCTCTGTGGAAGGTATTAAGAATATATGGTGTGGGAGGCAAGTTGTTAGAAGCAGTGAAAAGTTTTTATCGAGGATGTAAGGCATGTGTACGTGTAGGAAGAGAGGAAAGTGATTGGTTCTCAGTGAATGTAGGTTTGCGGCAGGGGTGTGTGATGTCTCCATGGTTGTTTAATTTGTTTATGGATGGGGTTGTTAGGGAGGTGAATGCAAGAGTTTTGGAAAGAGGGGCAAGTATGAAGTCTGTTGGGGATGAGAGAGCTTGGGAAGTGAGTCAGTTGTTGTTCGCTGATGATACAGCGCTGGTGGCTGATTCATGTGAGAAACTGCAGAAGATGGTGACTGAGTTTGGTAAAGCGTGTGAAAGAAGAAAGTTAAGAGTAAATGTGAATAAGAGCAAGGTTATTAGGTACAGTAGGGTTGAGGGTCAATTCAATTGGGAGGTGAGTTTGAATGGAGAAAAACTGGAGGAAGTGAAGTGTTTTAGATATCTGGGAGTGGATCTGGCAGCGGATGGAACCATGGAAGCGGAAGTGGATCATAGGGTGGGGGAGGGGGCGAAAATTCTGGGAGCCTTGAAGAATGTGTGGAAGTCGAGAACATTATCTCGGAAAGCAAAAATGGGTATGTTTGAAGGAATAGTGGTTCCAACAATGTTGTATGGTTGCGAGGCGTGGACTATGGATAGAGTTGTGCGCAGGAGGATGGATGTGCTGGAAATGAGATGTTTGAGGACAATGTGTGGTGTGAGGTGGTTTGATCGAGTAAGTAACGTAAGGGTAAGAGAGATGTGTGGAAATAAAAAGAGCATGGTTGAGAGAGCAGAAGAGGGTGTTTTAAAATGGTTTGGTCACATGGAGAGAATGAGTGAGGAAAGAATGACCAATATATATATATATATATATATATATATATATATATATATATATATATATATATATATATATATATATATATATATATATATATATATATATATATATATATATATATATATGTTTTGGGAGCAGCTGAATGAGTGTGTTAGTGGTTTTGATGCACAAGACCGGGTTATAGTGATGGGTGATTTGAATGTAAAGGTGAGTAATGTGGCATTTGATGGAATAATTGGTATACATGGGGTGTTCAGTGTTGTAAATGGAAATGGTGAAGTGCTTGTAGATTTATGTGCTGAAAAAGGACTGGTGATTGGGAATACATGGTTTAAAAAGCGAGATATACATAAGTATACGTGTGTAAGTAGGAGAGATGGCCAGAGAGCGTTATTGGATTACGTGTTGATTGATAGGCGCGCGAAAGAGAGACTTTTGGATGTTAATATGCTGAGAGGTGCAACTGGATGGATGTCTGATCATTATCTTGTGGAGGCGAAGGTGAAGATTTGTAAGGGTTTTCAGAAAAGAAGAGAGAATGTTGGGGTGAAGAGAGTGGTGAGAGTAAGTGAGCTTGGGAAGGAGACTTGTGTGAAGAAGAACCAGGAGAGACTGAGTACAAAATGGAAAAAGGTGAGAACAAAGGAGGTAAGGGGAGTGGGGGAATAATGGGATGTATTTAGAGAATCAGTGATGGCTTGCGCATAAGATGCTTGTGGCATGAGAAGCGTGGGAGGTGGGTTGATTAGAAAGGGTAGTGAGTGGTGAGATGAAGAAGTAAGATTATTAGTGAAAGAGAAGAGAGAGGCATTTGCACGATTTTTGCAGGGAAAAAATGGAAATGAGTGGGAGATGTATAAAAGAAAGAGGCAGGAGGTCAAGAGAAAGGTGCAAGAGGTGAAGAAGAGGGCAAATGAGAGTTGGAGTGAGAGATTATCATTAAATCTTAGGGAGAATAAAAAGATGTTTTGGAAGGAGGTAAATAAAGTGCGAAAGACAAGGGAGCAAATGGGAACTTCTGTGAAGGGCGCTAATGGGGAGGTGATAACAAGTAGTGGTGATGTGAGAAGGAGAAGGAGTGAGTATTATGAGGGTTTATTGAATGTGTTTGATGATAGAGTGGCAGATATAGGGTGTTTTGGTCGAGGTGGTGTGCAAAGTGAGAGGGTTAGGGAAAATGATTTGGTAAACAGAGAAGAGGTAGTAAAAGCTTTGCGGAAGATGAAAGCCGGCAAGGCAGCAGGTTTGGATGGTGTTGGAGTAGAATTTATTAAAAAAGGGGATGACTGTATTGCTGACTGGTTGATAGGGTCATTTAATGTATGTATGATTCATGGTGAGGTGCCTGAGGATTGGTGGAATGCTTGCATAGTGCCATTGTGCAAAGGCAAATGCGATAAGAGTGAGTGCTCAAATTACAGAGGTATAAGTTTGTTGAGTATTCCTGGTAAATTATATTTGAGGGTATTGATTGAGAGGGTGAAGGAATGTACAGAGCATCAGATTGGGGAAGAGCAGTGTGGTTTCAGAAGTGATAGATGATATGTGGATCAGGTGTTTGCTTTGAAGAATGTATGTGAGAAATACTTAGAAAAGCAAATGGATTTGTATGTAGCATTTATGTATCTGAGAAGGCATATGATAGAGGTGATAGAGATGCTATGTGGAAGGTATTAAGAATATATGGTTTGGGAGGCAAGTTGTTAGAAGCAGTGAAAAGTTTTTGTCGATGATGTAAGGCATGTGTATGTATAGGAAGAGAGGAAAGTGACTGGTTCTCAGTGAATGTAGGTTTGCCGCAGGGGTGTGTGATGTCTCCATGGTTGTTTAATTTGTTTATGGATGGGGTTGTTAGGGAGGTGAATGCAAGAGTTTTGGAAAGAGGGGCAAGTATGCAGTCTGTTGTGGATGAGAGAACTTGGGAAGTGAGTCAGTTGTTGTTCGCTGATGATACAGCGCTGGTGGCTGATTCGTGTGAGAAACTGCAGAAGCTGGTGACTGAATTTGGTAAAGTGTGTGAAAGAAGAAAGTTAAGAGTAAATGTGAATAAGAGCAAGGTTATTAGGTACAGTAGGGTTGAGGGTCAAGTCAACAATGTTGTATGGTTGCGAGGCGTGGGCTATGGATAGATTTGTGCGCAGGAGGGTGGATGTGCTGGAAATGAGATGATTGAGGACAATATGTGGTGTGAGGTGGTTTGACCGAGTAAGTAATAATAAGGTAAGAGAGATGTGTGGAAATAAAAAGAGTGTGGTTGAGAGAGCAGAAGAGGGTGTTTTGAAATGGTTTGGGCACATGGAGAGAATGAGTGAGGAAAGATTGACCAAGGGATATATGTGTCAGAGGTGGAGGGAACGAGGAGAAGTGGGAGACCAAATTGGAGGTGGAAAGATGGAGTGAAAAAGATTTTGAGTGATCGGGGCCTGAACATGCAGGAGGGAGAAAGGCGTGCAAGGAATAGAGTGAGTTGGGACGATATGGTATACCGGGGTCGACGTGCTGTCAATGGATTGAACCAGAGCATGTGAAGCGTCTGGGGCAAACCATGGAAAGTTGTGTGGGGCCTGGATGTGGAAAGGGAGCTGTGGTTTCGGTGCATTATTACATGACAGCTAGAGACTGAGTGTGAACGAATGGGGCCTTTGTTGTCTTTTCCTAGCGCTACGTCGCACACATGAGGGGGGAGGGGGATGTTATTCCATATGTGGCGAGGTGGCGATGGGAATAAATAAAGGCAGACAGTATGAATTACGTAAATGTGTATATGTGTATTTGTTTGTGTGTGTATATATATGCATACATTGAGATGGATAGGTATGTATATTTGCGTGTGTGGACATGCATGTATATACATGTGTATGTGGATGGGTTGGGCCACTCTTTCGTCTGTTTCCTTGCGATACCTCGCTAACACGGGAAACAACGACAAAGCAAAATAAATGAATATATAAATGAATATATGTATATATATATATACATATATATATATATATACATATATATATATATATATATATATATATATATATATATATATATATATATATATATATATATATATATATATATATATTTATATATATATATATATATATATATATATATATATATATATATATATATATATATATATATATATATATATATATATATATATATATATATATATATATATATATATATATATATATATATATATATATATATATATATATATATATATACACACACACACAAAATGTTTAAACAGTTAGTGTACGGATAGTGAGTATACGGTCAGTGAGTGGCTGTCATATGTACCCTGAGTATACATACAATATGTACATTTAGTTGAGTGTTCCATGAACAAATTAATTTCATGACAGCACTGAGCGTTGGAGTAGGGGAGGAACGAGAAGATATAGAGCGAGGGTTATAACGGGGAGCAAGGATCAGTGGTGGACCAGATGTTTACTTTTATATTGGTGAGGAGGGATGAGAAGGACTGGATGGACCATGATAGTGTGCACAATACCGCCTGAGGAAGGATGTGGCTTGTAGGTGGAAGGAGGCAATATAAGGAATGTTGCGATGTGTAAATGATCTCTTTTCATCAGAAAAATGTTCTCCAAATATTTTCTGATTCAAAGGTAAATGTTGTGTCGTAGTAACAGATAAAGGAACACATTATGGAGAATACAACAGGAGTGATAATAAAGAGTAAATATAGTCCATGAAGAAAACTGTACAGAAAACAGGGTCAAGAATCAATGAGAGTGCCCAGGGCAACACAGACAGTAACCAAGTGTAGGGTATAATGCATCTACTTCTGCAGATCTGCCAGGAGAGACAATATATTCAGGTGATGACAGGTGAAGTAATGCTATATACTGGACACTGGACAAAGGGACGTTGTGGGTCATAAGCCTTACCAGATGATCGTCAGGTACCTACAACCGTAGAGACAGATGATCTTCAGGTACCTACAACCGTAGAGAGAGATGATCTTCAGGTACCTACAACCATAGAGGCATGATCTTCAGGTACCTACAACCGTAGAGACAGATGATCTTCAGGTACTTACAACCGTAGAGAAAGATGATCTTCAGGTACCTACAACCGTAGAGAGAGATGATCTTCAGGTACCTACAACCATAGAGACATGCTCTTCAGGTACCTACAGCCGTAGAGAGAGATGATCTTCAGGTACCTACAACCGTAGAGAGAGATGATCTTCAGGTACCTACAACCGTAGAGAGAGATGATCTTCAGGTACCTACAACCGTAGAGAGAGATGATCTTCAGGTACCTACAACCATACAGACATGCTCTTCAGGTACCTACAACCGTAGAGACAGATGATCTTCAGGTACCTACAACCGTAGAGACAGATGATCTTCAGGTACCTACAACCGTAGAGACATGATCTTCAGGTACCTACAACCGTAGAGACAGATGATCTTCAGGTACCTACAACCGTAGAGACAGATGATCTTCAGGTACCTATAACCGTAGAGACAGATGATCTTCAGGTACCTACAACCGTAGAGACATGATCTTCAGGTACCTACAACCGTAGAGAGAGATGATCTTCAGGTACCTACAACCGTAGAGAGAGATGATCTTCAGGTACCTACAACCGTAGAGAGAGATGATCTTCAGGTACCTACAACCGTAGAGACAGATGATCTTCAGGTACCTACAACCGTAGAGAGAGATGATCTTCAGGTACCTACAACCGTAGAGACAGATGATCTTCAGGTATCTACAACCGTAGAGACATGATCTTCAGGTACCTACAACCGTAGAGACAGATGATCTTCAGGTACCTCCAACCGTAGAGAGAGATGATCTTCAGGTACCTACAACCGTAGAGAGAGATGATCTTCAGGTACCTACAACCGTAGAGAGAGATGATCTTCAGGTACCTACAACCGTAGAGAGAGATGATCTTCAGGTACCTACAACCGTAGAGAGAGATGATCTTCAGGTACCTACAACCGTAGAGAGAGATGATCTTCAGGTACCTACAACCGTAGAGAGAGATGATCTTCAGGTACCTACAACCGTAGAGAGAGATGATCTTCAGGTACCTACAACCGTAGAGACAGATGATCTTCAGGTACCTACAACCGTAGAGACAAATGATCTTCAGGTACCTACAACCGTAGAGACATGATCTTCAGGTACCTACAACCGTAGAGACAGATTTTCTTCAGGTATCTACAACCGTAGAGACAGATGATCTTCAGGTACCTACAACCGTAGAGACAGATGATCTTCAGGTATCTACAACCGTAGAGACAGATGATCTTCAGGTATCTACAACCGTAGAGAGAGATGATCTTCAGGTATCTACAACCGTAGAGAGAGATGTGCCACTGTGGATGACTGAAGGTCTTAGTGACACAGAGGAAGAGATCGCCAGTAGACTGAGCAGTGCGGAGCTACATCACTTGTCTCATAGTTAAGAAAGTTATCAATAAATTTGTGAGAATTTACTTTATGAATAATCGATTGATTTAAACACATATGTTTGTATAGATACATGTATGCATATGTTTATATATGTTTATATAGATACATGTATACATACGTGACTGATATGTGAGTACGCGTGATCATGTATTTGTCATTAACTACTTCTACTTCGTGGAAAGGATATTGTAGAATCCTCGGGCTTCATCTCTTACACTTTCACTGTAATCATACAATTGTAAACATTTATAAACTGTCAGTATTCACATGTTTATCACTAAACATACTAAAGTCATTAATTTCTCTGATGTTATAAGAGAATCTTTCGTTACAATCATTCAAAAAAGTGTTACATCTATAGGTTTTTGTTGTGAGTTGTGGTTGATGTGCATCTCTCAGAGAACCGTTCACTCTTAGCATCATCAAACTGGTTTAGAGACTTTACGGCTGTGATCAAATCCTTTTTCCGTCCGTTTTCTTATAGTGTACACATGTGTGTTGTGTCATCTCTCAGTGTAACACAGTTATTTTATTCAGGAACCATCTTGGTTGTTCGTTGTAACTCTCACATTCACCTCTGACAACTTCCAGAAGATAGGTTTGGTGTGCACTACATATGGTGATATTATGTCATGTAGAATAATACATATTCACATGTAATTCATATATGCTTTCTCCTTGATAATAGGTAGGTTGGGCTACGGTAGACTGTCATGAAGGAAAGTAAATAAAGAAATTATTTTTGGATATATTTGATGAGGTCTGGTGACCTGGGGAGCCAGGAAGGCCAGTAATTAATACATTATACTTTCCTCGAGCAATGTCTCCATCTGACCCCACAAAAATGACTCAATTACAATGTAGAAGATGAGATGGAGGACCATAGCATCGTGTGCGTCAAATGAACCTGAAGTAGAGAAAGTATCACGTATGGTCGTCTGGACTCAGGGTTGTATGGACGTGTTTAGTGCGAGGAGCACACACTCAGTCTGTGGCCCTTGTATACGTTGTAGCGAACTTACTGAACGTTTCCTTATGTATTACTTAAACATAAAGTTGATAGTTACCAACAGACAGTTGAGGTCTTCTCTTCTTGTGACGTGATGTTCTCTGGACAAGTTACAATATGCAGTAACCCGTAAGTACCTCACACACTCACAAACTCTCACACACATACTTCCTACTCTCGGATGTTCACAATGACGTCTTTATTCAGTGTGCCTCATCCTCATCCCTTTGCATTGCCTGGCTTCACTTGGATCATTCATGTATCAGACCAACATTGGAAGTTATCTACGTACGTCCCTCCACCACCAGATGCAATCCTCGTCGTGTTTCTCTTCTCATCAGCTGTGTACCGTATGCAAATATGTTCAGTTATGAGTCAAGTCTTTCTGGCAACTTATTACCTTAGATTATGAAGAACACAGAAGCCAAGAGCGAGCCTTGTGGCCTTCCACTGGGATCCTGAACGCATTTCAAGAAGTCACAAATGAATATAAATATATCCTCTGAGGAGCGTATTCTGTTCCCTCCAACCAAAAAAGTTTCCTTCTTATGCCTTCCAGGAAATATATTTTCTTTATCTCAGTCTTATGTGTCGTAGTCTGTCTAGTAACACACAGTATGGCTGTCTGTCTATGTTGTCTAACCCGCAGTTCATCCTTCCATACAAGTACAAGAAGTTTGTTTTGATCACTTCATAAATCCGTGTTTTTTCGCACTAAGTCTCTCTCAGACAAGTAAACATCTCTTTTTTTCTTTTTTGTTTCCAATACGCCACAGACCAGTCTTGGCAGCGAATCGGTCTGTAATTTTGGGAATTATTTGATCATTTTTTAAAGAAATTCATGTTTGATTCGGTCTTGTACCGTAGACCAATACCCAGTGATATGTTCAGCAGTATATCAGATATGCTGCCACGTCCTCACCACATATGCTGCCACGTGTACCTACACACGTCCTCACCACATATGAATGAGACTTCATCGTGACCTTACGTGGGTCAAGACCATTCAGTCATCTGTCTGGGTCATTTCCAGTGTGATCAATTCATCGCAGATCCTCCCTCCCTCCCACCCCATGTCTATGACGCTGGGGCTACAGTGTCCTCCGTTGTAAATACACTTGTGAACCTGTTATTTACTCCTCACCCTTCTGTTATCTAGCAAGTTATTAAGCTCTTCTAAATCCCATAGCTCGATACGTTACTCATTATTCTGTACCTGACCTCTGATAGATATATGTAAGTTTGTATATTATCCGTCACCATGTCTACAAGACTGATTGTGCAACATGTGTGTGTCTCTTTCCTTACCTTTCTTACATTCATTACTTCCTCCATTACGTTGTTCACGTACTTCTTGGCTAAAGCTCTCATTCAAATTCTATTCAAAAACTCTTTTGCTTCTTTTTATTTCTTTTCTTTAAATGTATATTTCTCGTCTAAACTTTCCTCACTGTTAAAAGCTAAAGATTCACATGCTTTAGTTCCTTTATCATAGAATTCATGAAACCTTCCATAATACCACTGGTATTGGTTGTGGGACCACAGTCTATACTCTCATGAACTTGGTTCAAATTGTATTAGTTTTCACATTTTATTTCTGTGTTGATTTCTAACTTTTTGTTTTGGTCCGAGTTTACGTTAAAATTTAGGGGGAGTCGGCGTAAGTGTGATGGTTATTTTAGTATTAGGTGTTTAAATTAAAAGCATTAGGTAGCATTTAAAGAACATAGGTGTAAGGTTAGGTGGTACCTTAAGCAATAAATGGTAACTTAAGTAACTAAAGCACTAAGTGACATTTAAAGCATCTGGGGTAAGTATTGTATCATATGTGTGGCTTCATTTTAGGGTTTTGTTTTTGTAAATGATTAAGATCTGACCTTTTTTTCTCTTTGTGTGTTGATATCCAGCTAAATATATCCTCCACCCTCAGTGGAACGGTAAGTGGAACATGGGAGTGGTTTATCGGAAATTTTTTTATAACGAGAAATTAGGGAAATGTTTGGGCTGGGGGGATGCGGGCGGGTTGTAGGCTTTCCTCGGGGTTGGTCGCAGTCCGCCGGGGAGGGGGGGGCTCCTTTGGTCGGGGGAAAAAAGATAGGTGTGGGGGGGGGTGGTGGTTCCCCTTGTGGGGGGTGGGCCGCGGGGTGGTGAGGGTGAGGCGGGGGGATTGGGGGGTTGTACTAATAAGGGGTAGTGTAAGGATAAAATGATAAAGATTTGGTAATGTAATAGGGAAGGGTGATATGAAAATGATTTTTGAAAAATGAAATTTGTAAGGATAATAATGATAATTTTTATGAGGGGTGTATGATTTTTTTATGCTCCTAATGATAAAAATATTGGGTGAAAAAGGGAAAGATAATGGGTGTAAATAATAATAATATAATTTATGATAATAGGGAAAGATAAGGTGTTAAAAATGATGATAATCTATAAAAGATAAAAGGATATAAAAATGATGAAAATAAAACCCCATTCTAAGATGATATAATAATAATTTTAATGATGTAATAGTAATGATAATGATGATAAAAATAAGGGTGATAATAATATAATGTAATAGTAATATAATAATTTAATAATAATGTGATGATATAATTTGATGATAATGTAATATAAGATGATATGAAAAATGATTTATAATAATAATGATGATAATGTAATGAATAAGGATAAAATAATGATTTATATAATAAAAATTTTAAGTATGATAATGTGATATAATATGTGATAATAATATGAGATATGGGAATGATAAAGGTGTAATATAACTGTAAAATAATATGAAAAAATTTGTAAAAAATCCAAGGTCATATAATGATATATATAAAAATTATAATGTGAAAAATATAATCATAATGATGACAATTTGTAATGATAATGAGGCTAATATAAATGAAATGATGTAATAATAATAAATAAGGGATTAATAATAAATATAATAATGAGGTTTAAATTTAATATAATAATGATGATCATAATAATGATGATAATAATAATGATGATAATAATAATAATATAATGATGATAATTTATAATGATGATTAAAAAATGTATAATAATAATGATAATAATATGAGGGATAATAAATGTGATATAATGATAATAAAGGATAATATAATATTGAAAATAATAATGATAATAATATGTAATAATAATATATATAATAATAATTGGATAATAATAAGATAATATTAATGATGATAATATAATGTGTAATAAAAATAAATGATAATAAAGATGATAATAATAATAAATGATGTAATGTTTGAAAATTTAATAATGGATAATATTAAAATATGATAAATTGATAATGATGATATAATAATATAATATGTGATAATAATAATAATGATAATAATAATGTTTGGATTATAATGATGAAAAATAATGATGAAAAAAAATTAAAAAAAAATAAATACAGGAAAATTAATAATGATATTTTAATGGATAATATATGATGATAATAATGATAATGATATAATAAGAGGGAAAAATGATATAATATGATAAAAAAATAATGAATAATAAAAATGATAATAATGGATAATAATAAATAAATAAAATTTTAATAATGATAATAATAATATACTAATGATAATAATAATGATGATAATAATATAATAATAAGGGATATATATGATGATATAAAAATAATAATGTTTTAATATTAATTGAAAAATTTATAATGATAAATTAATAAATAATGTATAATTATAATGATATATAATATAATTGATGATAATAATAATATAAAAATGTGAACTAATATATAATAATAAAAATAATAAATGATGATAATATATTGATATAAATAAATAAGGGATAATAATATGATAATAATGATAAATAATATATATGATCTTTAATAATTGATAATAAATAATAACTATGTAATAATAAATGATGAATAATAAAATAATGATAATAAATGTAGATAATAAAATGATATATATAATGATAATAATAGGATAAATATAATTGTGAAATAATATGAAAAATATAATATAAGGGTGAAAATAATAATGATAATAATGATGAAAATTAATGATAATAATATGATAATTAATGATGATAAAAATAATAATGATAATAATAATATAATAATGAGAATAATGGATAAAATAATGTTTAAATAATAATGAATATAATAATATGATATTAATAATAATGATAAAATAAAATTTGGGATAATAATAATGATATAATAATGATAAGGAATAATGAATAATGTGATAAGGATATGATAATATATAATATAATGATTAATTTGTAATAAAAATGATAATATAATATATAATAATAAGATTGATAATAATAATAAAGCTATATAATGATATATATCTAGATAATTTATATAATAATGATATAATGATAATAATAATGATGATAATAATATATAATATGAAATAAAATCATGAGAAAATAATAATAAATAAAAATATAAATAATAATGATGATAATAATGAAATAATAATGATAATAAAAAAGGGATATAAAAAATAATGGGATAATAAAATTTAAATGATAAAATATATAATGATAAAAATTTATGATAATAATATGATGATATAATAATGATATAAATAAAAGATAATTATAATATGATAAATAAAATGATATAATAATGATAATATACTTATAATACTGGATATTATCTAAAAATGATAATAATAAGCTAATAATAATGATGAAATAATAATGATGATATAATTAAGGATAATCAAAATAATAATAAATGATAATATATAAATCTAAAATATGATCTCCTGTGAATAATAATAATAATACATAATAATCAAGAAGCATCATACTAATAATACTAATAATAATAATAATGATAATAATAAATGATAATAATAGTAAGGATAACTACCCACCATCACCACCACCATCACCACCACCACCATCACCACCACCATCACCACCATCATCATCACCACCACCATCATCACCACCACCATCATCACCACCACCACCATCACCACCATCACCATCACCACCATCATCATCACCACCACCATCAACACCACCACCATCACCACCATCATCACCACCACCATCAACATCACCACCATCACCACCATCATCACCACCACCATCAACACCACCACCACCATCATCACCACCATCATCACCACCACCATCACCACCATCATCACCACCATCACCACCACCACCATCATCACCACCACCATCACCATCACCACCACCATCACCATCACCATCATCACCACCATCACCATCACCACCATCATCACCACCACCATCACCATCACCACCACCATCACCATCACCATCATCACCACCACCATCATCACCACCACCATCTACACCACCACCATCACCACCATCATCACCACCACCATCACCATCACCACCACCATCACCACCATCACCACCACCATCACCATCATCATCACCACCCAGCCAAAGAACACAGAACAAAGTCGAGTACCAGTTCTACAGCGACCTCTCTCCCCCTGATACACAACTTGCTGTTGTTCACTTATTAAAAAGGAATAAAACTGTGACTTTTTCCGCCATGTAAAACTTTTCTTACCTTCCTGCCAACTTCAGGGAGATGGCTGATGGTGGAGGTAATGGCTTCTTGTGTGCCAGTCACAAGCTTTCTGTTCCATGTTGGTCTTGTTCTATCTAAGGGGGATGTGTCTGATCCTCCAACATGGGGGGCCATGAGGGAGACATGGCTGATCATCCAACAATGGGGGGGGCCATGAGGGAGACATGTCTGATCCTCCAACATGGGGGGCCATGAGGGAGACATGTCTGATCCTCCAACATGGGGGGGCCATGAGGGAGACATGGCTGATCCTCCAACATGGGGGGCCATGAGGGAGACATGTCTGATCCTCCAACATGGGGGGCCATGAGGGAGACATGTCTGATCCTCCAACATGGGGGGGGGCATGAGGGAGACATGTCTGATCCTCCAACATGGGGGGCCATGAGGGAGACATGTCTGATCCTCCAACATGGGGGGCCATGAGGGAGACATGTCTGATCCTCCAACATGGGGGGCCATGAGGGAGACATGTCTGATCCTCCAACATGGGGGGCCATGAGGGAGACATGGCTGATCCTCCAACATGGGGGGCCATGAGGGAGACATGTCTGATCCTCCAACATGGGGGGCCATGAGGGAGACATGTCTGATCCTCCAACATGGGGGGCCATGAGGGAGACATGTCTGATCCTCCAACATGGGGGGCCATGAGGGAGACATGGCTGATCCTCCAACATGGGGAGCCATGAGGGAGACATGTCTGATCCTCCAACATGGGAGCCATGAGGGAGACATGGCTGATCCTCCAACATGGGAGCCATGAGGGAGACATGGCTGATCCTCCAACATGGGAGCCATGAGGGAGACATGGCTGATTCTCCAACATGGGGGCCATAAGGGAGACATGGATGATCATCCAACATGGGGGGCCATGAGGGAGACATGGCTGATCCTCCAACATGGGGGGCCATGAGGGAGACATGGCTGATCCTCCAACATGGGGGGCCATGAGGGAGACATGGCTGATTCTCCAACATGGGGGCCATAAGGGAGACATGGATGATCATCCAACATTAAAACACTAACTGGAACATGGCTGATCCTCCAGCATGGGAGCCATGAGAGGGAAAGCAGCAACAGGGAGAGCAGCAACAGGGAGAGCAGCATCAGGGAGAGCAGCAGTAGGGAGAGCAGCAGTAGGGAGAGCAGCAGTAGGGAGAGAAGCAGTAGGGAGAGCAGCAGCAGGGAGAGCAGCAGCAGGGAGAGCAGCAGTAGGGAGAGCAGCAGTAGGGAGAGCAGCATCAGGGAGAGCAGCAGTAGGGAGAGCAGCAGTAGGGAGAGCAGCAGCAGGGAGAGCAGCAGTAGGGAGAGCAGCAGCAGGGAGAGCAGCAGTAGGGAGAGCAGCAGTAGGGAGAGCAGCAGTAGGGAGAGCAGCAGTAGGGAGAGCAGCAGTAGGGAGAGAAGCAGTAGGGAGAGCAGCAGCAGGGAGAGCAGCAGCAGGGAGAGCAGCAGTAGGGAGAGCAGCAGTAGGGAGAGCAGCAGCAGGGAGAGCAGCAGTAGGGAGAGCAGCAGTAGGGAGAGCAGCAGCAGGGAGAGCAGCAGTAGGGAGAGCAGCAGCAGGGAGAGCAGCAGTAGGGAGAGAAGCAGTAGGGAGAGCAGCAGTAGGGAGAGCAGCAGCAGGGAGAGCAGCAGTAGGGAGAGAAGCAGTAGGGAGAGCAGCAGTAGGGAGAGCAGCAGTAGGGAGAGCAGCAGTAGGGAGAGCAGCAGTAGGGAGAGCAGCAGTAGGGAGAGCAGCGGGGCCAGGACGTGAGATCATCAGTCTTACGTCATCAATACGCGTTATCGTTTGTTTTCACGGCAGACGATTCAGGCTGACACAATTCAAAATTTTCAGTATATGAATATAGTATAAGAACAGGACAAGAATCAAATGCCTTGTTTAATCACGTCAAAAACTACGATCATTGAATTGACTGAGGTAATGCCATCTCAGTTATTAACTCTAACTCCAGTACCACGAGAAATATCATTGAATCTTCTATCATTGAATACACAAAGAATTTTAACATTGATATTAGTGAGGGTCTATACAAATTGGATAGCTATATTGTTGATAAAATTTGTAAACAATTCACCTTCTTGTTCACATAATAAGTTTAAGATACGCTCGTTACCTGTCCTAGACAATCACTTGTCTACCAAATGGCGTCCTAGCTACGACTCATCATTGTATATCAACTGACATATATTTCTTTCTTGTATCTCCTCTGATGCTGGGATTATCACACGAAAGTGCACTTGGGAACTTATCGTGTTTCATTTCCTCGTAGACTCAAAGTGTGTGGAAGAAGAAAGTTAAGAGTAAATGTGAATAAGAGCAAGGTTATTAGGTACAGTAGGGTTGAGGGTCAAGTCAATTGGGAGGTGAGTTTGAATGGTGAAAAACTGGAGGAAGTGAAGTGTTTTAGATATCTGGGAGTGGATCTGTCAGCGGATGGAACCATGGAAGCGGAAGTGGATCATAGGGTGGGGGAGGGGGCGAAAATTTTGGGAGCCTTGAAAAATGTGTGGAAGTCGAGAACATTATCCCGGAAAGCAAAAGTGGGTATGTTTGAAGGAATAGTGGTTCCAACAATGTTGTATGGTTGCGAGGCGTGGGCTATGGATAGAGTTGTGCGCAGGAGGATGGATGTGCTGGAAATGAGATGTTTGAGGACAATGTGTGGTGTGAGGTGGTTTGATCGAGTAAGTAACGTAAGGGTAAGAGAGATGTGTGGAAATAAAAAGAGCGTGGTTGAGAGAGCAGAAGAGGGTGTTTTGAAATGGTTTGGGCACATGGAGAGAATGAGTGAGGAAAGATTGACCAAGAGGATATATGTGTCGGAGGTGGAGGGAACGAGGAGAAGAGGGAGACCAAATTGGAGGTGGAAAGATGGAGTGAAAAGGATTTTGTGTGATCGGGGCCTGAACATGCAGGAGGGTGAAAGGAGGGCAAGGAATAGAGTGAAGTGGAGCGATGTGGTATACAGGGGTTGACGTGCTGTCAGTGGATTGAATCAAGGCATGTGAAGCGTCCGGGGTAAACCATGGAAAGCTGTGTAGGTATGTATATTTGCGTGTGTGGACGTGTGTATGTACATGTGTATGGGGGGGGGGGGGGGGGGGGCCATTTCTTTCGTCTGTTTCCTTGCGCTACCTCGCAAACGCGGGAGACAGCGACAAAGTAAAAAAAAAAAAAAAAAAAAAAAAAAAAATATATATATATATATATATATATACATATATATATATATATATATATATATATATATATATATATATATATATATATATGTATATATATATATATATATATATATATATATATATATATATATATATATATATATATATATATATATATATATATATATATATATATATATATATATATATATATATATATATATTGTTACGAACTCAGTACTTATTATAGCAAGGTCGCCAGTAACATATATATATGTTACAAATACTCTACTGGTCCTCGTCTTTGCAAGGACGGTAGATTTGTAATATAGCACAACTCAGGATAACGCTATCTTAACGTTATAGGGTTAAAACAAACACCAAGGTTAGAATTACTTATAATGAAAAGAATTCAAATGTACAAGGTGAACACATAAATCAGGCACGAATCATTTACGTTAACACTGAACATGAGTTTAACATTGAACATATGTTAACAATTCCAGATAAGATTTCAAACCAGGAGATCTCTTTCCGTTGACACTTTGCTCGATAGCATTACATTTAGTTAGATTCTGACGTGACACAGTACCATCGTCGTTGCACTTAGCTAGACTTGACTTGACACAGTAACATCTTACAACCTAGTTAAACTTGACGGGACACAGTAACATCTTACAACCTAGTTAAACTTGACGGGACGCAGTAACATCTTACAACCTAGGGCAGCGGTGGCTACGGGGTTCGAGACAGGGAAAGCCTACATTACCTTGCTGGGCGCGAGACTGGTGAAGGAATCAAGGTCTCAGACGATCGTCTGAGCTTTTATCTGAATGACCAGCAAGGCAGGAACAGCTGGCCACGCCTCGACCCGCCACCTAGTTCTACTATAGGTCACAATGACACAATTGCCCTTGATAGGTCAAGAGACTGGTTGTCACGCCCTCTTCTCGACTTGATTGGCTGAAGGAGGCCTAAGGTCCGGCCTACATATGTGGCGTGCATCCAAACTCCTCTGTTCCTTTGTCCACGCCGGCAACCGAGCGCACGTGATGACATACCGTAGCAGTTCCCATGGTTGGACCTGACGCCGTTGACCTGACGCCGTCGACCTGACGTTTGGGTGCTACAAGACTGGTCAAGGTCTGGGTCAAGACATAATTACTAAGGCAATCAACACGGTCAGGGAAGGTGAGATCCGGGCCGATAGAAGCCGCTCCCTACACCAAGACACGTCATACACAGAGATACACCAAGGCACATATACGAACCACGTGGACACAAACACACGTGTTCGTAACAATATATATATATATATATATATATATATATATATATATATATATATATATATATATATATATATATATATATATATATATTTTTTTTTTTTTTTTTTTTTCATACTATTCGCCATTTCCCGCGATAGCGAGGTAGCGCCAAGAACAGAGGACTGGGCCTCTGAGGGAATATCCTCACCTGGCCCTCTTCTCTGTTCCTTCTTTTGGAAAATTAAAAAAAAAAGAAAATATATATATATATATTTTTTTTTTTTTTTGCCGCTGTCTCCCGCGTTTGCGAGGTAGCGCAAGGAAACAGACGAAAGAAATGGCCCAACCCACCCCCATACACATGTATATACATACGTCCACACACGCAAAATATACATACCTACACAGCTTTCCATGGTTTACCCCAGACGCTTCACATGCCTTGATTCAATCCACTGACAGCACGTCAACCCCGGTATACCACATCGCTCCAATTCACTCTATTCCTTGCCCTCCTTACACCCTCCTGCATGTTCAGGCCCCGATCACACAAAATCTTTTTCACTCCATCTTTCCACCTCCAATTTGGTCTCCCTCTTCTCCTCGTTCCCTCCACCTCCGACACATATATCCTCTTGGTCAATCTTTCCTCACTCATTCTCTCCATGTGCCCAAACCATTTCAAAACACCCTCTTCTGCTCTCTCAACCACGCTCTTTTTATTTCCACACATCTCTCTTACCCTTACGTTACTTACTCGATCAAACCACCTCACACCACACATTGTCCTCAAACATCTCATTTCCAGCACATCCATCCTCCTGCGCACAACTCTATCCATAGCCCACGCCTCGCAACCATACAACATTGTTGGAACCACTATTCCTTCAAACATACTCATTTTTGCTTTCCGAGATAATGTTCTCGACTTCCACACATTCTTCAAGGCTCCCAGGATTTTCGCCCCCTCCCCCACCCTATGATTCACTTCAGCTTCCATTGTTCCATCCGCTGCCAGATCCACTCCCAGATATCTAAAACACTTTACTTCCTCCAGTTTTTCTCCATTCAAACTTACTTCCCAATTGACTTGACCCTCAACCCTACTGTACCTAATAACCTTGCTCTTATTCACATTTACTCTTAACTTTCTTCTTCCACACACTTTACCAAACTCAGTCACCAGCTTCTGCAGTTTCTCACATGAATCAGCCACCAGCGCTGTATCATCAGCGAACAACAACTGACTCACTTCCCAAGCTCTCTCATCCACAACAGACTTCATTCTTGCCCCTCTTTCCAAAACTCTTGCATTCACCTCCCTAACAACCCCATCCATAAACAAATTAAACAACCATGGAGACATCACACACCCCTGCCGCAAACCTACATTCACTGAGAACCAATCACTTTCCTCTCTTCCTACACGTACACATGCCTTCCATCCTCGGTAAAAACTTTTCACTGCTTCTAACAACTTTCCTCCCACACCATATATTCTTAAAACCTTCCACAGAGCATCTCTATCAACTCTATCATATGCCTTCTCCAGATCCATAAATGCTACATACAAATCCATTCGTTTTTCTAAGTATTTCTCACACACATTCTTCAAAGCAAACACCTGATCCACACATCCTCTACCACTTCTGAAACCGCACTGCACTTCCCCAATCTGATGCTCTGTACATGCCTTCACCCTCTCAATCAATACCCTCCTGTATAATTTACCAAGAATACTCAACAAACTTATACCTCTGTAATTTGAGCACTCACTCTTATCCCCTTTGCCTTTGTACAATGGCACTATGCACGCATTCCGACAATCCTCAGGCACCTCACCATGAATCATACATACATTAAATAACCTTACCAACCAGTCAACAATATATATATATATATATATTGTATTAACTTTCTAAAATGGGAAACAGAAGAAGGAGTCACGCGGGGAGTGATCATCCTCCTCGAAGGCTCAGAGTGGGGTGCCTAAATGTGTGTGGATGTAACCAAGATGTGAAAAAAGGAGAGATAGGTAGTATGTTTGAGGAAAGGAACCTGGATGTTTTGGCTCTGAGTGAAACGAAGCTCAAGGGTAAAGGGGAAGAGTGGTTTGGAAATGTCTGGGGAGTGAAGTCAGGGGTTAGTGAGAGGACAAGAGCAAGGGAAGGAGTAGCAATACTCCTGAAACAGGAGTTGTGGGAGTATGTGATAGAATGTAAGAAAGTAAATTCTCGATTAATATGGGTAAAATTGAAAGTTGATGGAGAGAGGTGGGTGATTATTGGTGCATATGCACCTGGGCATGAGAAGAAAGATCATGAGAGGCAAGTGTTTTGGGAGCAGCTGAATGAGTGTGTTAGCGGTTTTGATGCACGAGACCGGGTTATAGTGATGGGTGATTTGAATGCAAAGGTGAGTAATGTGGCAGTTGAGGGAATAATTGGTATGCATGGGGTGTTCAGTGTTGTAAATGGAAATGGTGAAGAGCTTGTAGATTTATGTGCTGAAAAAGGACTGATGATTGGGAATACCTGGTTTAAAAAGCGAGATATACATAAGTATACTTATGTAAGCAGGAGAGATGGCCAGAGAGCGTTATTGGATTACGTGTTAATTGACAGGCGTGCGAAAGAGAGACTTTTGGATGTTAATGTGCTGAGAGGTGCAACTGGAGGGATGTCTGATCATTATCTTGTGGAGGCTAAGGTGAAGATTAGTATGGGTTTTCAGAAAAGAGGAGTGAATGTTGGGGTGAAGAAGGTGGTGAGAGTAAGTGAGCTTGGGAAGGAGACCTGTGTGGGGAAGTACCAGGAGAGACTGTGTACAGAATGGAAAAAGGTGAGAACAATGGAAGTAAGGGGAGTGGGGGAGGAATGGGATGTATTTAGGGAATCAGTGATGGATTGCGCAAAAGATGCTTGTGGCATGAGAAGAGTGGGAGGTGGGCTGTTTAGAAAGGGTAGTGAGTGGTGGGATGAAGAAGTAAGAGTATTAGTGAAAGAGAAGAGAGAGGCATTTGGACGATTTTTGCAGGGAAAAAATGCAATTGAGTGGGAGAAGTATAAAAGAAAGAGACAGGAGGTCAAGAGAAAGGTGCAAGAGGTGAAAAAAAGGGCAAATGAGAGTTGGGGTGAGAGACTATCAGTAAATTTTAGGGAGAATAAAAAGATGTTCTGGAAGGAGGTAAATAGGGTGCGTAAGACAAGGGAGCAAATGGGAACTTCAGTGAAGGGCGTAAATGGGGAGGTGATAACAAGTAGTGGTGATGTGAGAAGGAGATGGAATGAGTATTTTGAAGGTTTGTTGAATGTGTCTGATGACAGAGTGGCAGATATAGGGTGTTTTGGTCGAGGTGGTGTGCAAAGTGAGAGGGTTAGGGAAAATGATTTGGTAAACAGAGAAGAGGTAGTAAAAGCTTTGCGGAAGATGAAAGCCGGCAAGGCAGCAGGTTTGGATGGTATTGCAGTGGAATTTATTAAAAAAGGGGGTGACTGTATTGTTGACTGGTTGGTAAGGTTATTTAATGTATGTATGACTCATGGTGAGGTGCCTGAGGATTGGCGGAATGCGTGCATAGTGCCATTGTACAAAGGCAAAGGGGATAAGAGTGAGTGCTCAAATTACAGAGGTATAAGTTTGTTGAGTATTCCTGGTAAACTATATGGGAGGGTATTGATTGAGAGGGTGAAGGCATGTACAGAGCATCAGATTGGGGAAGAGCAGTGCGGTTTCAGAAGTGGTAGAGGATGTGTGGATCAGGTGTTTGCTTTGAAGAATGTATGTGAGAAATACTTAGAAAAGCAAATGGATTTGTATGTAGCATTTATGGATCTGGAGAAGGCATATGATAGAGTTGATAGAGATGCTCTGTGGAAGGTATTAAGAATATATGGTGTGGGAGGCAAGTTGTTAGAAGCAGTGAAAAGTTTTTATCGAGGATGTAAGGCATGTGTACGTGTAGGAAGAGAGGAAAGTGATTGGTTCTCAGTGAATGTAGGTTTGCGGCAGGGGTGTGTGATGTCTCCATGGTTGTTTAATTTGTTTATGGATGGGGTTGTTAGGGAGGTAAATGCAAGAGTCCTGGAAAGAGGGGCAAGTATGAAGTCTGTTGGGGATGAGAGAGCTTGGGAAGTGAGTCAGTTGTTGTTCGCTGATGATACAGCGCTGGTGGCTGATTCATGTGAGAAACTGCAGAAGCTGGTGACTGAGTTTGGTAAAGTGTGTGGAAGAAGAAAGTTAAGAGTAAATGTGAATAAGAGCAAGGTTATTAGGTACAGTAGGGTTGAGGGTCAAGTCAATTGGGAGGTGAGTTTGAATGGAGAAAAACTGGAGGAAGTGAAGTGTTTTAGATATCTGGGAGTGGATCTGTCAGCGGATGGAACCATGGAAGCGGAAGTGGATCATAGGGTGGGGGAGGGGGCGAAAATTTTGGGAGCCTTGAAAAATGTGTGGAAGTCGAGAACATTATCTCGGAAAGCAAAAATGGGTATGTTTGAAGGAATAGTGGTTCCAACAATGTTGTATGGTTGCGAGGCGTGGGCTATGGATAGAGTTGTGCGCAGGAGGATGGATGTGCTGGAAATGAGATGTTTGAGGACAATGTGTGGTGTGAGGTGGTTTGATCGAGTAAGTAACGTAAGGGTAAGAGAGATGTGTGGAAATAAAAAGAGCGTGGTTGAGAGAGCAGAAGAGGGTGTTTTGAAATGGTTTGGGCACATGGAGAGAATGAGTGAGGAAAGATTGACCAAGAGGATATATGTGTCGGAGGTGGAGGGAACGAGGAGAAGAGGGAGACCAAATTGGAGGTGGAAAGATGGAGTGAAAAAGATTTTGTGTGATCGGGGCCTGAACATGCAGGAGGGTGAAAGGAGGGCAAGGAATAGAGTGAATTGGAGCGATGTGGTATACAGGGGTTGACGTGCTGTCAGTGGATTGAATCAAGGCATGTGAAGCGTCTGGGGTAAACCATGGAAAGCTGTGTAGGTATGTATATTTGCGTGTGTGGACGTGTGTATGTACGTGTGTATGGGGGTTGGGCCATTTCTTTCGTCTGTTTCCTCGCGCTACCTCGCAAACGCGGGAGACAGCGACAAAGTATAAAAAAAAAAAAAAAAAAAAAAAAAAATATATATATATATATATATATATATATATATATATATTTTTCTTTCTTTCTTTTAAACTATTCGCCATTTCCCGCGTTAGCGAGGTAGCGCTAAGAACAGAGGACTGGGCCTTTTTTGGAATATCCTCAACTGGCCCCCTCTGTTCCTTCTTTTGGAAAAAAAAAAAAAAAAAAAAAAAACGAGAGGGGAGGATTTCCAGCCCCCCGCTCCCTCCCCTTTTAGTCGCCTTCTACGACACGCAGGGAATACGTGGGAAGTATTCTTAATCCCCTATCCCCAGGGATAATATATATATATATATATATATATATATATATATATATATTGGAAAGGATCACAATTTTGCGCGTGATCAAGATATTCCTACGAGTCCAAGGGGAAAATGAAACACGAAAAGTTCCCAAGTGCACTTTCGTGTAATAATCACATCACCAGGGGAGATATAAGAGAAATATAACTGTCAGTCGATATACATCGAAGAGACCTCTGTAATTGGAGCACTCACTCTTATCCCCTTTGCGTTTGTACAATGGCACTATGCACGCATTCCGCCAATCCTCAGGTACTTCACCATGTATCATACATACATTAAATAACCTTACTAATCAGCCAACAATACAGTTACCCCCTTTTTAATAAATTCCACTGCACTGCCATCCAAACCTGCTGCCTTGCCGGCTTTCATCTTCCGCAAAGCTTTTACTACCTCTTCTCTGTTTACCAAATCATTTTCACTAACCCTCTCACTTTGCACACTACCTCGACCAAATCACCCTATATCTGCCACTCAGTCATCAAACACATTCAAGAAACCTTCAAAATACTCACTCCATCTCCTTCTCACATCACCACTACTTGTTATCACCTCCCATTTGCTCCCTTCACTGAAGTTCCCATTTGCTCCCTTGTCTTACGCACTTTATTTACCTCTTTCCAGAACATCTTTCTATTCTCCCTAAAATTTAATGATACTCTCTCACCCCAACTCTCATTTGCCCTCTTTTTCACCTCTTGCACCTTTCTCTTGACCTCGTGTCTCTTTCTTTTATACATCTACCACTCACTTGTCGCTGTCTCCCGCGTTAGCGAGGTAGCGCAAGGAAACAGACGAAAGAATGGCCCAACCCACCCACATACACGTGCGTATACATACACGTCCACTCATCCAATTATACATACCTATACATCTCAACATATGCATATATATACACACACAGACATATACATATATCCACATGTACATAATTCATACTGTCTGCCTTTATTCATTCCCATCGCCACCTCGCCACACATGAAATAACAACCCCCTTCCCCCTCATGTGTGCGAGGTAGCGCTAGGAAAAGACAACAAAGGCCATATTCGTTCACACTCAGTCTCTAACTGTCATGTAATAATGCACCGAAACCACAGCTCCCTTTCCACATCCAGGCCCCACAGAACTTTCCATGGTTTACCTAAGACGCTTCACATGCCCTGGATCAATCCATTGACAGCACGTTGACCCCGGTACACCACATCGATCCAATTCACTCTATTCCTTGCACGCCTTTCACCCTCTTGCATGTTCAGGCCCCGATCACTCAAAATCTTTTTCACTCCATCTTTCCACCTCCAATTTGGTCTCCCACTTCTTGTTCCCTCCACCTCTGACACATATATCCTTTTGGTTAATCTTTCCTCACTCATTCTCTCCATGTAACCAAACCATTTCAAAACACCCTCTTCTGCTTTCTCAACCACATTCTTTTTATTACCACACATCTCTCTTACCCTTACATTACTTACTCGATCAAACCACCTCACACCACATATTGTCCTCAAACATCTCATTTCCAGCATATCCACCCTCCTGCGCACAATATCCATATATATATATATATATATATATATATATATATATATATATATATATATATATATATATATTCATTTTTCATTTCATTTCAAGCTAGAAGTTTCAGTTTTTTAAATTATTTCTTACATTTTTCATACGTATATATATATATGTATGTGTGTGTATGTGTGTATATGTGCGTATGTATGTGTATATATATACATATATATATGTATGTGTATGTATATATATATATATATATATATATATATATATATATATATATATATATATATATATATATATATATATATATATAAATAAAAATATAATATATATATATGTATGTATGTATATATGTATATATATATATATATATATATATATATATATATATATATATATATATATATATATATATATATATATATATATATATATATATATATATATATATATATATATATATATATATATGTATATATGTATGTATGTATATATATATATATATATATATATATATATATATATATATATATATATATATATATATATATATATATATATATATATATATATATATATATATATATATATATATATATATATATATATATATATATATATATATATATGGATTTGTATGTAGCATATATATATATATATATATATATATATATATATATATATATATATATATATATATATATATATATATATATATATATATATATATATATATATATGGATTTGTATGTAGCATTTATGGATCTGGAGAAGGCATATGATAGAGTTGATAGAGATGCTCTGCGGAAGGTATTAAGAATATATGGTGTGGGAGGCAAGTTGTTAGAAGCAGTGAAAAGTTTTTATCGAGGATGTAAGGCATGTGTACGTGTAGGAAGAGAGGAAAGTGATTGGTTCTCAGTGAATGTAGGTTTGCGGCAGGGGTGTGTGATGTCTCCATGGTTGTTTAATTTGTTTATGGATGGGGTTGTTAGGGAGGTGAATGCAAGAGTTTTGGAAAGAGGGGCAAGTATGAAGTCTGTTGGGGATGAGAGAGCTTGGGAAGTGAGTCAGTTGTTGTTCGCTGATGATACAGCGCTGGTGGCTGATTCATGTGAGAAACTGCAGAAGCTGGTGACTGAGTTTGGTAAAGTGTGTGAAAGAAGAAAGTTAAGAGTAAATGTGAATAAGAGCAAGGTTATTAGGTACAGTAGGGTTGAGGGTCAAGTCAATTGGGAGGTGAGTTTGAATGGAGAAAAACTGGAGGAAGTGAAGTGTTTTAGATATCTGGGGTGGATCTGGCAGCGGATGGAACCATGGAAGCGGAAGTGAATCATAGGGTGGGGGAGGGGGCGAAAATTCTGGGAGCCTTGAAGAATGTGTGGAAGTCGAGAACATTATCTCGGAAAGCAAAAATGGGTATGTTTGAAGGAATAGTGGTTCCAGCAATGTTGTATGGTTGCGAGGCGTGGGCTATGGATAGAGTTGTGCGCAGGAGGATGGATGTGCTGGAAATGAGAAGTTTGAGGACAATGTGTGGTGTGAGGTGGTTTGATCGAGTAAGTAACGTAAGGGTAAGAGAGATGTGTGGAAATAAAAAGAGCGTGGTTGAGAGAGCAGAAGAGGGTGTTTTGAAATGGTTTGGGCACATGGAGAGAATGAGTGAGGAAAGATTGACCAAGAGGATATATGTGTCGGAGGTGGAGGGAACGAGGAGAAGAGGGAGACCAAATTGGAGGTGGAAAGATGGAGTGAAAAAGATTTTGTGTGATCGGGGCCTGAACATGCAGGAGGGTGAAAGGAGGGCAAGGAATAGAGTGAATTGGAGCGATGTGGTATACCGGGGTTGACGTGCTGTCAGTGGATTGAATCAAGGCATGTGAAGCGTCTGGGGTAAACCATGGAAAGCTGTGTAGGTATGTATATTTGCGTGTGTGGACGTATGTATATACATGTGTATGGGGGTGGGTTGGGCCATTTCTTTCGTCTGTTTCCTTGCGCTACCTCGCAAACGCGGGAGACAGCGACAAAGCAAAAAAAAAAAAAAATATATATGTATATATATATATATATATATATATATATATATATATATATATATATATATATATATATATATATATATATATATATATATATATATATATATATATATATTATCCCTGGAGATAGGGGTGAAAGAATACTTCCCACGCATTCCTCGCGTGTCGTAGAAGGCGACTAGAGGGGACGGGAGCGGGGGCCAGAAATCTTCCCCTCCTTGTACTTTTAACTTTCTAGAATGGGAAACAGAGGAAGGTGTCACGCGGGGAGTGCTCATCCTCCTCGAAGGCTCAGACTGGGGTGTCTAAATGTGTGTGGATGTAACCAAGATGTGAAAAAAGGAGAGATAGGTAGTATGTTTGAGGAAAGGAACCTGGATGTTTTGCTCTGAGTGAAACGAAGCTCAAGGGTAAAGAGGAAGAGAGGTTTGGGAATGTCTTGGGAATAAAGTCAGGGGTTAGTGAGAGGACAAGAGCAAGGGAAGGAGTAGCAGTACTCCTGAAACATGAGCTGTGGGAGTATGTGATAGAATGTAAGAAAGTAAATTCTCGATTAATATGGGTAAAACTGAAAGTTGATGGAGAGAGATGGGTGATTATCGGTGCATATGCACCTGGGCTTGAGAAGAAAGATCATGAGAGGCAAGTGTTTTGGGAGCAGCTGAATGAGTGTGTTAGTGGTTTTGATGCACGAGACCGGGTTATAGTGATGGGTGATTTGAATGCAAAGGTGAGTAATGTGGCAGTTGAGGGAATAATTGGTATACATGGGGTGTTCAGTGTTGAAAATGGAAATGGTGAAGAGCTTGTAGATTTATGTGCTGAAAAAGGACTGGTGATTGGGAATACCTTGTTGAAAAAGCGGGATATACATAAGTATACGTATGTAAGTAGGAGAGATGGCCAGAGAGCGTTATTGGATTACGTGTTAATTGACAGGCGCGCGAAAGAGAGACTTTTGGATGTTAATGTGCTGAGAGGTGCAACTGGAGGGATGTCTGATCATTATCTTGTGGAGGCTAAGGTGAAGATTTGTATGGGTTTTCAGAAAAGAAGCGTGAATGTTGGGGTGAAGAGGGTGGTGAGAGTAAGTGAGCTTGGGAAGGAGACTTGTGTGAGGAAGTACCAGGAGAGACTGAGTACAGAATGGAAAAAGGTGAGAACAATGGAAGTAAGGTGAGTGGGGGAGGAATGGGATGTATTTAGGGAATCAGTGATGGATTGCGCAAAAGATGCTTGTGGCATGAGAAGAGTGGGAGGTGGGTTGCTTAGAAAGGGTAGTGAGTGGTGGGATGAAGAAGTAAGATTATTAGTGAAAGAGAAGAGAGAGGCATTTGGACGATTTTTGCAGGGAAAAAATGCAATTGAGTGGGAGATGTATAAAAGAAAGAGACAGGAGGTCAAGAGAAAGGTGCAAGAGGTGAAAAAGAGGGCAAATGAGAGTTGGGGTGAGAGAGTATCATTAAATTTTAGGGAGAATAAAAGATGTTCTGAAGGAGGTAAATAAAGTGCGTAAGACAAGGGAGCAAATGGGAACTTCAGTGAAGGGCGCTAATGGGGAGGTGATAACAAGTAGTGGTGATGTGAGGAGGAGATGGAGTAAGTATTTTGAAGGTTTCTTGAATGTGTTTGATGATAGAGTGGCAGATATAGGATGTTTTGGTAGAGGTGGTGTGCAAATTGAGAGGGTTAGGGAAAATGATTTGGTAAACAGAGAAGAGGTAGTAAAAGCTTTGCGGAAGATGAAATCCGGCAAGGCAGCAGGTTTGGATTGTATTGCAGTGGAATTTATTAAAAAAGGGGGTGACTGTATTGTTGACTGGTTGGTAAGGTTATTTAATGTATGTATAACTCATGGTGAGGTGCCTGAGGTTTGGCGGAATGCGTGCATAGTGACATTGTACAAAGGCAAAGGGGATAAGAGTGAGTGCTCAAATTACAGAGGTATAAGTTTGTTCAGTATTCCTGGTAAATTATATGGGAGGGTATTGATTGAGAGGGTGAAGGCATGTACAGAGCATCAGATTGGGGAAGAGCAGTGTGGTTTCAGAAGTGGTAGAGGATGTGTGGATCAGGTGTTTGCTTTGAAGAATGTATGTGAGAAATACTTAGAAAAGCAAATGGATTTGTATGTAGCATTTATGGATCTGGAGAAGGCATATGATTGAGTTGATAGAGATGCTCTGTGGAAGGTTTTAAGAATATATGGTGTGGGAGGCAAGTTGTTAGAAGCAGTGAAAAGTTTTTATCTAGGATGTAAGGCTTGTGTACGTGTAGGAAGAGAGGAAAGTGATTGGTCCTCAGTGAATGTAGCTTTGCGGCAGGGGTGTGTGATGTCTCCATGGTTGTTTAATTTGTTTATGGATGGGGTTGTTAGGGAGGTGAATGCAAGAGTTTTGGAAAGAGGGGCAAGTATGAAGTCTGTTGTGGATGACAGGGCTTGGGAAGTGAGTCAGTTGTTGTTCGCTGATGATACAGCGCTGGTGGCTGATTCATGTGAGAAACTGCAGAAGCTGGTGACTGAGTTTGGTAAAGTGTGTAAAAGAAGAAAGTTAAGAGTAAATGTGAATAAGAGCAAGGTTATTAGGTACAGTAGGGTTGAGGGTCAAGTCAATTGGGAGGTAAGTTTGAATGGAGAAAAACTGGAGGAAGTAAAGTGTTTTAGATATCTGGGAGTGGATCTGGCAGCGGATGGAACCATGGAAGCGGAAGTGAATCATAGGGTGGGGGAGGGGGCGAAAATCCTGGGAGCCTTGAAGAATGTGTGGAAGTCGAGAACATTGTCTCGGAAAGCAAAAATGGGTATGTTTGAAGGAATAGTGGTTCCAACAATGTTGTATGGTTGCGAGGCGTGGGCTATGGATAGAGTTGTGCGCAGGAGGGTGGATGTGCTGGAAATGAGATGTTTGAGGACAATGTGTGGTGTGAGGTGGTTTGATCGAGTAAGTAATGTAATGGTAAGAGAGATGTGTGGAAATAAATAGAGCGTGGTTGAGAGAGCAGAGGAGGGTGTTTTGAAATGGTTTGGGCACATGGAGAGAATGAGTGAGGAAAGATTGACCAAGAGGATATATGTGTCGGAGGTGGAGGGAACGAGGAGAAGTGGGAGACCAAATAGTAGGTGGAAAGATGGAGTGAAAAAGATTTTGTGTGATCGGGGCCTGAACATGCAGGAGGTGAAAGGAGGGCAAGGAATAGAGTGAATTGGATCGATGTGGTATACCGGGGTTGACGTGCTCTCAGTGGATTGAATCAGGGCATATGAAGCGTCTGGGGTAAACCTTGGAAAGTTGTGTGGGGCCTGGATGTGGAAAGGGAGCTGTGGTTTCGGGCATTATTGCATGACAGCTAGAGACTGAGTGGGAACGAACGGGGCTTTTGTTGTCTTTTCCTAGTGCTACCTCGCACACATGAGGGGGGAGGGGGATGGTATTCCATGTGTGGCGAGGTGGCGGTGGGAATGAATAAAGGCAAACAGTGTGAACTGTGCGCATGGGTATATATGTATGTGTCCGTGTGTGTATATATATGTGTACATTGAGATGTATAGGTATGTATATTTGCGTGTGTGGACGTGTATGTATATACAATGTGTATGGGGGTGGGTCGGGCCATTTCTTTCGTCTGTTTCCTTGCGCTACCTCGCAAACGCGGGAGACAGCGACAAAGCAAAATAATAATAAAATAAAAAATAATATATGTATATATATATGTGTGTGTGTGTGTGTGTGTGTGTGTGTGTGTGTGTGTGTGTGTGTGTGTGTGTGTGTGCGTTTTTTTTTTTGTGTGTGTGTGTGTGTGTGTGTGTGTGTGTGTGTGTGTTTGTAGCGTTTATGCATCTGGAGAAAGCATATTATAGAGTTGATAGAGATGATCTGTTAAAGGTATTAAGAGTGTTTGGTGTGGGAGGCAAATTGCTGGAAGCAGTGAAAAGTTTTTATTGTGGATGTAAAGCATATGTACGGGTAGGAAGAGAGGAAAGTGATTGATTGTCAGTGAATGTCGGTTTGCGGCATGGGTACGTAATGTCTCCATGGTTGTTTGATTTGATTTTGGATGGGGTTGTTGGGGAGGCGAATGCAAGAGTTTTGGAAAGAGGTTCAAGTATGCAGTGTGTTGTCGATGAAAGGGCTTGGGAAGTGAGTCAGTTGTTGTTCGCTAATGATACAGCGCTGGTGGCTGATGCGGATGAGAAACTGCAGAAGCTAGTGACTGAGTTTGGTAAAGTGTGTGAAAGAAGAGAGTTGAGTGAAAATGTGAATAAGAGCAAGATTATTAGGTACAGTAGGGCTGAGGGAAAAGTCAACTGGGAGGTAGGTTTGAATGGAGAAAAACTGGAGGAAGTGAAGTGTTTTAGATATCTGGTAGTGGATTTGGCAGCTGATGGACCCAAGGAAGTGGAAGTTGTCACAGGGTGGGGAAGGGGGCGAAAGTTCTGGGAGCGTTGAAAAATGTGTAGAAGGCGAGAACAGTATCTTGGAAAGCATAAATGGGTATGTTTGAAGGAATACAGTAGTGGTTCCAATAATGTTATATGATTGCGAGGCATGGGATATAGACAGGTTTGTGCGGAGGGTGGATGTGTTGGAAATGAGATTTTTGAGGACAATATGTGGTGTGAGGTGGTTTTATCGAGTAAGTAATGAAAGAGTAGGTGAGATGTGTGCTAATAAAAAGAGTGTGGTTGAGAGAGCAGAAGAGGGTGTTTTGAAATGGTTTGGTCACATGGAGAGAATGAGTGAGGAAAGATTGACCAAGAGGATATATGTGTCCGAGGTGGAGGGAACGAGGAGAAGTGGGAGACCAAATTAGAGGTGGAAAGATGGAGTGAAAAAAATTTTGAGTGATTGGGGCCTGAACATGCAGGAGGGTGAAAGGCGGGCAAGGAATAGAGTGAATTGGAACGATGTGGTATACTGGGGCCGACGTGCTGTCAGTGGATTGAACCAGGGCATGTGAATTGTTTGGGGTAAACCATGGAAAGTTCTGTGGGGACTGGATGTGGAAAGGGAGCTGTGGTTTCGGTGCATTATTACATGACAGCTAGAGACTGAGTGTGAACGAATGGGGCCTTTGTTGTCTTTTCCTAGCGCTACCTCGCACACATGAGGGGGGAGGGGGTTGTTATTCCATGTGTGGCGAGGTGGCGATGGGAACAAATAAAGGCAGACAGTATGAATTATGTACATGTGTATATATGTATATGTCTGTGTGTGTATATAAATGTGTACATTGAGATGTATAGGTATGTATATTTGCGTGTGTGGACGTGTATGTATATACATGTGTATATGAAGTTGTACATGCAAAAAAGTAGTTATCTTAATGTATCAAATTGTGTGTTTGAAGGTTTTTATATCATGCGTTTAGTAAGGATAACTAATAGCGTCTCAGATCCACAACCTCATATTCTCAACTTTTAGTTTCAGGTCATCTTAATTTTGTTCGCCTTTGTGTCTGGACTGTTGTAATTACAGGTGTGACACAAAGGTAAGGTCACGTGCGAGTCTGAGGGGAGTTGCCAACTCCCTACCATCCTTTTGTTCTCTCCGCCCCAACCTTCATATTGACATCACCAGAGAACTTTGAAGCTCCGACCTACTCCTCAACTCTCTTTCCAACACTTTATCTTTATAGCTGGTGTCAGGAGGCAAGGCTGCTACAGTGGTCAGGCTGTACCTGGTGTCAGGAGGTAAGGCTGCTACAGTGGTCAGGCTGTACCTGGTGTCAGGAGGTAAGGCTGCTACAGTGGTCAGGCTGTACCTGGTGTCAGGAGGTAAGGCTGCTACAGTGGTCAGGCTGTACCTGGTGTCAGGAGGTAAGGCTGCTACAGTGGTCAGGCTGTACCAGAAGGAAGAGCTGCTGTAATGTAGCTGGTGTACAATATCGTTCTTACTCTGACGGACTTGGATGGTGGTTGTTCACACAGGAATGGCTAGGGTTCTCACTGGCATGGTGAGGATTCTCCTACACTACCACCTCACACACTACCACTCCACTCATTGTCACTTCACACACTACCACTCCCCTCGTTGCCACTCCACAAGACCTCCATAGTACTGTGTGTGGTGGGCACATGATATGTACTCGAGTTGTTCTCGCAATAAAGGAAATGAAGATCTTAGGAACACTTCATCCGGGCCCTGAACAAGTTCCCCATCCTTCTGTATCTTTGACTATCACTATCATCGCTTCTCTCTCTATTCCATAAACTGAAGATCAATATTCAGAATATCTTGTAGCGTCATCCCAGTAGATGTGCTCTGTACGTTCCCTCCTGACCACGTTAGTATATAAAAATGTATACCATCTTCCTGACATCTGGGCAGTGGAAGGGACAGCATTCCGACGGTATTTGTCATGACTGAGATTATGCAAATTTGAGGTAACAGCTTCACTACGACAACAGATGCAAGCAATCAAATGCAAATTGCACGGACGTTATGCACGTATTTAGTAGCTAACGTACTTTACAACACCCTCAGTGATCGCTGACTCCGTATTCGCGCTAAGCTAACTCGGCCACGTTCTGTTTAATATGCGTATGATGTACTTAAAGCACGATACTCCCGCCTTAACAATATACATGACGTTGTACTACTATTCGCACCTACGGCTCTGCCTGCTAGTACGTTCCTACCTTCCGTCCTGCCTGCTAGTACGTTCCTACCTTCCGTCCTGCCTGCTAGTACGTTCCCACCTTCCGTCCTGCCTACTAGTACGTTCCTATCTTCCGTCCTGCCTGCTAGTACGTTCCCACCTTCCGTCCTGCCTACTAGTACGTTCCCACCTTCCGTCCTGCCTGCTAGTACGTTCCCACCTTCCGTCCTGCCTGCTAGTACGTTCCTACCTTCCGTCCTGCCTGCTAGTACGTTCCCACCTTCCGTCCTGCCTGCTAGTACGTTCCTACCTTCCGTCCTGCCTGCCAGTACGTTCCCACCTTCCGTCCTGCCTGCTAGTACGTTCCTACCTTTCGTTCTGCCTGCTAGTACGTTCCCACCTTCCGTCCTGCCTGCTAGTACGTTCCTACCTTCCGTCCTGCCTGCCAGTACGTTCCCACCTTCCGTCCTGCCTACTAGTACGTTCCTACCTTCCGTCCTGCCTGCTAGTACGTTCCCACCTTCCGTCCTGCCTGCTAGTACGTTCCTACCTTCCGTCCTGCCTGCTAGTACGTTCCCACCTTCCGTCCTGCCTGCTAGTACGTTCCTACCTTCCGTCCTGCCTGCTAGTACGTTCCTACCTTCCGTCCTGCCTGCTAGTACGTTCCTACCTTCCGTCCTGCCTGCTAGTACGTTCCTACCTTCCGTCCTGCCTGCTAGTACGTTCCTACCTTCCGTCCTGCCTGCTAGTACGTTCCCACCTTCCGTCCTGCCTGCTAGTACGTTCCTACCTTCCGTCCTGCCTGCTAGTACGTTCCTACCTTCCGTCCTGCCTGCTAGTACGTTCCTACCTTCCGTCCTGCCTGCTAGTACGTTCCTACCTTCCGTCCTGCCTGCTAGTACGTTCCACCTTCCGTCCTGCCTGCTAGTACGTTCCTACCTTCCGTCCTGCCTGCTAGTACGTTCCTACCTTCCGTCCTGCCTGCTAGTACGTTCCACCTTCCGTCCTGCCTGCTAGTACGTTCCTACCTTCCGTCCTGCCTGCTAGTATGTTCCTACCTTCCGTCCTGCCTGCTAGTACGTTCCCACCTTCCGTCCTACCTGCTAGTACGTTCCCACCTTCCGTCCTGCCTGCTAGTACGTTCCTGCCTTCCGTCCTACCAGCTAGTACGTTCCCACCTTCCGTCCTACCTGCTAGTACGTTCCCATCATCCTGCTAGTACGTTCCTACCTTCCGTCCTGCCTGCTAGTACGTTCCCATCTTCTATCCTGCTTGCTAGAACGTTTCCAACTTCCGTCCTGCCTGCTAGTACGTTCCTACCTTCCGTCCTGCCTGCTAGTACGTTCTCACCTTCCGTCCTGCCTGCTAGTACGTTCCTACCTTCCGTCCTGCCTGCTAGTACGTTCCTACCTTCCGTCCTGCCTGCTAGTACGTTCCCACCTTCCGTCCTGCCTGCTAGTACGTTCCCATCTTCCATCCTGCCTGCTAGAACGTTCCTGCCTTCCGTCCTGCCTGCTAGTGCGTTCCCACCTTCCGTCCTACCTGCTAGTACGTTCCCATCCTCCTGCTAGTACGTTCCTACCTTCCGTCCTGCCTGCTAGTACGTTCCCATCTTCTATCCTGCTTGCTAGAACGTTTCCAACTTCCGTCCTGCCTGCTAGTACGTTCCTACCTTCCGTCCTGCCTGCTAGTACGTTCTCACCTTCCGTCCTGCCTGCTAGTATGTTCCTACCTTCCGTCCTGCCTGCTAGTACGTTCCCACCTTTCGTCCTACCTGCTAGTACGTTCCCACCTTCCGTCCTGCCTGCTAGTACGTTCCTGCCTTCCGTCCTACCAGCTAGTACGTTCCCACCTTCCGTCCTACCTGCTAGTACGTTCCCATCCTCCTGCTAGTACGTTCCTACCTTCCGTCCTGCCTGCTAGTACGTTCCCATCTTCTATCCTGCTTGCTAGAACGTTTCCAACTTCCGTCCTGCCTGCTAGTACGTTCCTACCTTCCGTCCTGCCTGCTAGTACGTTCTCACCTTCCGTCCTGCCTGCTAGTACGTTCCTACCTTCCGTCCTGCCTGCTAGTACGTTCCTACCTTCCGTCCTGCCTGCTAGTACGTTCCCACCTTCCGTCCTGCCTGCTAGTACGTTCCCATCTTCCATCCTGCTTGCTAGAACGTTCCTGCCTTCCGTCCTGCCTGCTAGTGCGTTCCTACCTTCCGTCCTGCCTGCTAGTACGTTCTCACCTTCCGTCCTGCCTGCTAGTACGTTGCCACCTTCCTTCCTGCCTGCTAGTACGTTCCTACCTTCCGTCCTGCCTGCTAGTACGTCCCTACCTTCCGTCCTGCCTGCTAGTGCGTTCCCACCTTCCGTCCTGCCTGCTAGTACGTTCCTACCTTCCGTCCTGCCTGCTAGTACGTTCCCACCTTCCGTCCTGCCTGCTAGTACGTTCCTACCTTCCGTCCTGCCTGCTAGTACGTTCCCACCTTCCGTCCTGCCTGCTAGTACGTTCCCACCTTCCGTCGTGCCTGCTAGTACGTTCCCACCTTCCGTCCTGCCTGCTAGTACGTTCCCACCTTCCGTCCTGCCTGCTAGTAAGTTATATTAGTAAGACATTAGTTGTTGAAAGCAGGCAGTTCAGGATTGTTGTGGATGCCCACATACACTGTATCCACAGGAAGAGCTCAGATGACCAGAGATCCGATGCTGAGCCTCGATCACCTATACCAACATAATGGTAACTAATTTAGTGCACAGATCAACGTCGTGTGAAGCTCCACCGATTGAGTGTAGGTCTGGAGTAACACTATCAGATACCACTGTGATCCACATTGATGAGCGGGAGACACGTCACGTTGCAGTATTCACCATTATCTAAATTGAAATGAAGTGAAGACATTATGTGTATTAGTCCATGTAACCAACTCAAGTTTTCACACTGAGTAACGTATTTGTTTTCTGCCAGATACGTGCTAACGTTACACCAGACTTACAAAATACAGACGGGCCGGTTACAGTCAGGAACTTCAGCGACTCAGTGGCCTTTAGGGGCATTTCGAAAGTCTTCTAGATGTGATGCTGGCAGGTTTGTGGACACAGTCTTAAACTGGATGATAAGAGCCAACGATCAAGTCAGACATAACGAAAATTGAAAAGCATGAACCACAGTCTCATTAGAAGCCAAAAGGCGGGATATCCAAGTTAATAAATTCTTTTTACAAACTTAATCATACATACTTGAGAAATCTCAAACATGTTTAGGACTTGCTCATAATCTTGTAAGTGCTCAGATACCGAAATTGAGCATCTATTTTCATTTATACTGGGGGATCCTTTATGGACAGAACAGTAATGCTGTTGTCCTCATATCTGAAATGGATAGACCAACACAGAAACAAGTCCAAAGCGGATTACACGATCAGAATATAATTAGCTTCTATTGTTCGTGTTATCATTGTTTTGAGAAGTTTCAAAGTCACACAGAGATCAGGATGGAAGTCCATCTGGCTGAGTGTGGAGATGCTGCCGACGCGACCCATCGACAAACATCTTCTCAGAACACACCAGGAAGAAGACGTAATGTGAGGGAGGTGAGGAGGTGGACCAGAGTATCAAAGTGGTTTAGTTCACTCTACAGGAAGATGACCCGTGAATACCTGGGTCGTCCAGCTAAGTTCATCACACTGAGAGACTCTCTCGGTGTACTGGCCTGGGTGCATGGGTTCAGGATGGCATTCATTTGTGACATAAAACTTTGATGGCGTTTTGTACAAATATCTGCTCACGTTTTTTGTCTGTATAACTTTAGCTATTTGAATACTCATGTGTTAGTCGAACATCATGACCACGACGCAGAAGCTTCTGTTTTGTTTCGTAAACATCAACACTTGTGCAGCCATGATGTACGTCCACTAGAGACACACATCTACTATCATAGTGGCATCAAACTCGCTACAGTGATATCTGTGTCACCACCACAATCATCAGGTTCACTATATCACTGCCTCACTCACCCTGCACTGCAACCTCTGCCACACTACCCCTGCCACTGCAACCTCTGCCACACTACCCCTGCCATTATATACTATGCCATGTCGTCTTAGTGGTGGACCATAATAACATTTGTTCTGTTGCCACCTCCATAATGACCTCGTTTCCTACAGGGAACCAAGAACACCTCCGACTAACGGTCATCACTCGTACGATTTTACGACCTGGGTCGCAACCAACTCTGTTGTATTTCCTGGAAAACAACGATATGTTGCTCACTCCCAAGACGACCACAGTGACGTGGCTCTGTGCCACCACCACTACCAGCAATATTGCCACGTTTCCTCAGTGGGCCACAAGCTGGCAGAAACTTCCTCTGTCTCTGCCACTGGCACAATACCCTCCACCATCTTCCTGCCAGCAGAATAACAGCGTCCGTCGCACTGCAGAGCAATCAACATCCAGGATTTCATTGGAAAGACATCGTGACTCTGGCTGTAGTGCTTTTCCGATCACTGGCCTCCCAAACCAACATCTCACACACAGCCTTCCACTCTCTCTTTCTCCGTCTTCTCTGCCAGGGTTGATAACGTCTCTCCCCTGGGCTGGCCAGAGAGAGAGAGAGAGAGAGAGAGAGAGAGAGAGAGAGAGAGAGAGAGAGAGAGAGAGAGAGAGAGAGAGAGAGAGAGAGGAGGGTGGCGGGTTTATATGTAACATTTTCTTGTAGTGATGCCACACTATGTGTGATGATATCGCTTGTGAGTTGAGTGGTCATGAGGAAAAGTTATTCTATTGGTTAGACATTTTAAGACACATTTTCTTATTTTATCTAAGATATGAGAAACCTTTTCACCTATGTTTCCTCTGATGCCACAGTTGCACAGATACGATCCCTGTACGTCAGATACCAGGAGACATCACTCGTCACTGCTTCACAGAAGAAATGTAAGTTTATTGTAGGAATCATCTGGCTCAGTATGACCAGTGTAACACTGTTCATTCCTGCGACAACGACAAGTATGAATATTGCTATTCAGGTTACTAATCTGAGCAGCACAGACGTAAGATCACGACACACATGTGTGGGGCAGACACAGGATGAACAAGGAATTCCCTCCTTTGTGAAGGATGTGTACAAGATCGTACGTAACATATCAACTTGTGCCGCCAGACACCTAACCTGTCTGGTGGACACACGCATTCTAAAATTATAACAAAAATTTCAAAAATAATTTGAATATTTTCCAAGACGAATGAATGTTACGGACATGAACAGTCAGAAATGATGAACACATTGAGAAATGATGAGCACGATCAGGAATGATGAACACAGTCAGGAAAGATGAACACAGTCAGAAATGATGAACACAGGAATGGTGAACACAATCAGAAAGGACGAACACAATCAAGAATGATGAACACAGTCAGGAATGATGAACACAGTCAGGAATGATGAACACAGTCAGGAATGATGAACACAGTTATAAAGGATGAACACAGAAATGATGAACACAATCATAAAGGATGAGCATATGAAAGATGAACACAGTCAGGAATGATGAACACAGTCAGAAATGATGAACACAGGAATGATGAGCACACTCAGGAATGATGAACACAGTCAGGAATGATGAACACAGCCAGAAATGATGAACACAGGAATGATGAGCACACTCAGGAATGATGAACACAGTCATAAAGGATGAACACTGTTATAAAAGGATGAACACAGTCAGAAATTATGAACACAGGAATGATGAACACAATCATAAAGGATGGGCACATGAAAGATGAGCACAGTCAGGAATGATGAACACAGTCAGGAATGATGAACACAGTCAGAAATGATGAACACAGGAATGGTGAACACAATCAGGAATGATGAACAAGTCATAAAGGATGAACACAGTTATAAAGGATAAACCCAGTCAGAAATGATGAACACAGGAATGATGAGCACACTCAGGAATGATGAACACAGTCAGGAATGATGAATACAGCCAGGAATGATGAACACAGTCATAAAGGATGAACACAGTTATAAAGGATAAACCCAGTCAGAAATGATGAACACACGAATGATGAACACAATCAGAAAGGACGGACATAGTCAGGAATGATGAACACAGTCAGGAATGATGAACAATGTCAGGAATGATGAACACAGCCAGGAATGATGAACACAGTCTTAAGGATGAAGACAGTTATAAAGGATGAACACTGTCAGAAATGATGAACACAGTCATATTGGATGAACACAGGAAAGGTGAACACAGTCAGGAATGATGAACACAGTCAAGAACGATGAACACAGTCATAGATGATAAACACAGTCATAAATGATGAACATAGTCAGGAATGACGAACATAGTCAAGAATGATGAACACAGTCAAAAAAGATGAACACAGTCATAAATGATGAACACAGCCAGGAATAATGAACACAGTCATAAATGATGAACACAGCCAGGAATGATGAACACAGCCAGGAATGATGAACACAGTCAGAAAAGATGAACACAGTCATAAATGATGAACACAGCCAGGAATGATGAACATAGTCAGGAATATTGAACACAGTCTGAAATGATGAACACAGACATAAATGGTGAACACAGCCAGGAATGATGAACACAGTCAGGAATGATGAACACAGTCATGAGTGATGAACACAGTCAGGAATGATGAACACAGTCATAAAGGATGAACACAGTCGGGGATGATGAACACAGTCATAAAGGATGAACACAGTCAGGACATATACATACCTATACATCTCAACGTATACATATATATATATATATATATATATATATATATATATATATATATATACACACCCAGACATATACATATATACACATGTACATAATTCATACTGTCTGCCCTTATTCATTTCCATCGCCACCCCGCCACAGATGAAATGACAACCCCCTCCCCCCGCATGTGCGCGAGGTAGTACTAGGAAAAAACAACAAAGGTCCCATTCGTTGACCCTTAGTCTCTAGCTGTCATGTATAATGAACCGAAACCACAGCTCTCTTTCCACATCCAGGCCTCACAAAACTTTCCATGGTTTACCCCAGACGCTTCACATGCCCTGGTTCAATCCATTCACAGCACGTCGACCCCGGTATACCACATCGCTCCAATTCACTCTGTTCCTTGCACGCCTTTCACCCTCCTGCATGTTCAGGCCCCGATCACTCAAAATTATTTTCATTCCATCTTTCCACCTCTAATTTGGTCTCCCACTTCTCGTTCCCTCCACCTCTGATACATATATCCTCTTTGACAATCTTTCCTCACTCATTCTCTCCATTTGACCAAACCATTTCAAAAGACCCTCTTCTGCTCTCTCAACTACACTCCTTTTATTACCACACATCTCTCTTATCCTTTCATTACTTACTCGATCATACCACCTCACACCACATGTCCGCAAACATCTCATTTCCATCACATTCACCCTCCTCCTCCGCACAACTCTATCTATAGCCTATGCCTCGCAACCACATAACATTGTTGGAACCACTATTCCTTCAAACATACCTATTTTTACTTTCCGAGAAAACGTTCTCTCCTTCCACACATTTTTCAACGCTCCCAGAACTTTCGCCCCCTTCCCCACCCTGTGACTCACTTCCGCTTCCATGGTTCCATCCGCTGCCAAATCCACTCCCAGATATTTAAAACACTTCACTTCCTCCAGTTTTTCTCCGTTCAAACTTGCCTCCCAATTGATTTGTCCCTCAACACTGCAGTACCTAATAACCTTGCTCTTATTCACATTTGCTCTTAGCTTTCTTCTTTCACACACTTTACCAAACTCAGTCACCAGCTTCTGCAGTTTCTCACATGAATCACCCACCAGCGCTATATCATCAGCGAACAACAGCTGACTCACTTCCCAAGCTCTCTCATCCACAACAGACTGCATACTTGCCCCTCTCTCCAAAACTCTTGCATTCACCTCCCTAACAACCCCATCCATAAACAAATTAAACAACCATGGAGACATCACGCACCCCTGCCGCAAACCGACATTCACTGAGAACCAATCACTTTCCTCTCCACCTACTCGTACGGATGCCTTGCATTCTCGATATAAACTTTTCACTGCTTCTAACAACTTACCTCCCACACCATATGTTCTTAATACCTTCTACAGAGCATCCCTACCAACTCTATCATATGCCTTCTCGAGATTCATAAATGCTACATGCAAATCCATTTGCTTTTCTAAGTATATATATATATATATATATATATATATATATCATACAAACCTCCAACAGCCAGGATCGATCCCGGGACCCCTGTGCAAGAGACAGGCATGCTAACCGCTAGGCTATGGGACTGTATCAGAGGAAACAACTATTCGAAATACTAAGTACTCGAATACCCTTCGTCTCACAATTGTGAGCAACGGGGTCTATACTGGTTTGTATGTTATATGAAGGTGCGCGTTCATATGCACTTTATTCGTATTCATATACCTCCGCGTTGTACAGTTAGGTTCGGTAAAACGCTATCAGCTGGCTATGTGCGTCTGTTCGGAAATAACCAGTATAGACCCCGTTGCTCACCATTGTGAGACGAAGGGTATTCGAGTACTTAGTATTTCGAATAGTTGTTTCCTATTATACAGTCACATAGCCTACCGGTTAGCATGCCTGTCTCTTGCACAGGGGTCCCGGGTTCGATCCTGGCTGTTGGAGGTTTGTATGTTCTATGAAGGTGCGCGTTCATATGCACTTTATTCGTATATATATATATATATATATATATATATATATATATATATATATATATGTATATGAAAAAAAAACAGGAAAATGAAACATTTTCCCAAGTGCACTCTCGTGTAATGATGACATGGCCCAGGGGAGAGACAAAAATAAGATAGAAGACGTAGATCAGTCAGTTGATATACATGGAAGAGACGTAGCTAAGACGTCACTGGTATACAAGCGTTACCAGATGGTGGTGTTTGGGTTGATGTGCTCGGGTCTGACAAGTTCTAAAGTTGCCAACTCTAATTTTCAAATGGTGTTAGATGTCGCTAAATTCTCCATGAAAAGTCGCTTGACGGTATCATCTCCTCCATCAGATATTCTTTTGTCTGGCTGTCGTTGTGTTATCCCGACACTTTAAGTTGATCGTATGGCAAAAATTATCGATCAATGATTACATCATAACCTCTGACTAAATAATGATGCTTAGTTTGTAATAACCAGACTTACCCAATTCCTCCGTGATAACTGCATGCCAGTCTTCCTGCTCATAGTCGTCATTATGCTTGTAATGTGCTTGTTGCTTGATCCCAAGTGTTGGTGTATGATTCCATCGTACAAGTTTTTCTTAAAATATCACTTGGGATCTTGTAGTTTGCACAGCAGATGTTATATCTCCCTAACCCATATTTCATAGCAAGAATTACTTGAAGTGTTGATAGCTTCATTTTATTGCATAACTTTGATTTCCCCAAGTTCATATTGCTACATGTGCGCCTTACGTCAGTGTTGTTATGTGGCAAAGATAATGCAGAGAGAATTATTCCAGACAGATTCAGGTATGGATTACCACCAGGAGCATCTCTGTAGTTTGCTGCTTCTGACCAGACATTTAATTGGCCAGATGTTTCTGTCCAGACACATGATGCAATATCTTACACTGGAAATCAGTCCGAGTAAAGGAACTTATATCCTCCGTGAACAACTTTGCCAACTCGATCATATCAGGTTGGATGGCCTTCAAACATTCATCAATACTCAACAACAGTGAAAGTAATTGCAACGCGTGAATATTGTCAGGTAGGCAAGGTTGACGAAGTTGTTTTATCAGTTCAATGACCAAGTTTATTCATGTCTCTTGTGTGTGACTTTCATCGTTAGGGGAATGTTTACCCTCAGTAATTCCTTGTCAGACACATAACCCACGTCGTAAGATCTCGGATTCAAATGATTCAAATGTTCCTCGATCACTTTGCAATGTATAATTTTTTTTTCCTAGGATTAATTTCTTTGATCCTCAGGAATCAATCAACAAAACTAGATCTCTCAGCACTCTTGATTTGCCCTGCATTTCTGCTTCAAAATTCTTCTTGACAGCATGTAGTGCCTCTCCAAGTATTAATTTGAGAAATAAAGAAATTGCATGATTTTGTTTGTCATGAAACATTGAGTACAACAGCTGTGCTGTGTAACATCGCTCTTGTGACCTCGCTGGTTGGAAATGTGTTTTAAGTTCAATCCACAGTTTCAGGATTCTCACCACAGTGTGCATGATAGATAGCCACCAAGTCTGGCTCAACTGCACTAACTTCAGGGGAGGTAAATTATCATTGGTGGTTTCATACAACTGTTTGTATGACGTACACATGACTGGGAACACCAGTTACATTGCTCTTTGATCATAAACTGTAATTTTCGTGGTAGTGTTTCACGTGCAACTTGTGAAACAGTTAGTTGAATTGAGTGGCACACACACACACACACACACACACACACACACACACACACACACACACACACACACACACACACATCTAATTACCTGTAGATGTGGTACTTCAGCTTTCAATCTTGTAAACACTCCATTGTTAATCCCAGTCATGACAGAAGCGTTATCTGTTTCCAGTGCCGGTAAGTTTGGCATTTCTATGACATTTTTATGGAATGACATTTTGATTGCTTCATAAATTGACTTTGCAGTATACTCTTTTAGTTCAACTAAATTCAAAGATATCACAACATTGCATTTCAGCGAACTAGAGTAATATCTGACGACAATTCTTATCATCTCTGAGACAGTAACATCATTACTCTCAATAATCAAACTAAATTTTCTGTCGCCCACAACAAGAACATTGCACATTATACCTGAACACTTCCATCTTTGTGCTATAATTCACTACTACCAGCCTTACTCTCACTGAAGCACACATTGCACACTTCACTGCAGTGATCCACCACAACACTAGAGCAATGCTCTGCCACAAACATGTGATCCACCACAACACTAGAGCAATGCTCTGCCACAAACATGTGATCCACCACAACACTAGAGCAATGCTCTGCCACAAACATGTGATCCACCACAACACTAGAGCAATGCTCTGCCACAAACATGTGATCCACCACAACACTAGAGCAATGCTCTGCCACAAACATGTGATCCACCACAACACTAGAGCAATGCTCTGCCACAAACATGTGATCCACCACAACACTAGAGCAATGCTCTGCCACAAACATGTGATCCACCACAACACTAGAGCAATGCTCTGCCACAAACATGTGATCCACCACAACACTAGAGCAATGCTCTGCCACAAACATATGATCCACCACAACACTAGAGCAATGCTCTGCCACAAACATATGATCCACCACAACACTAGAGCAATGCTCTGCTTCAAACATGGATGGAGTTCCTTCAACTTTCTCTAATTCGCCGACATGTTTGACCGGTAGGTGAGTGTGTGACTGTGTGATGAACGGCTTCTCCACTTTTGTGTCTGTGCTTCGCTAAGTCACACGTTTTGTCACAAACGTTACACTTTCAGTATTTACAAAATCCGTTTTTCTTTTCATGCCCAGGGGCGGGCCTCGAGCAGCCAGTCTCTAAACCTATCATTCTTGAGCCAATTCTTGTGGAAACGTTCACTGTAATGTGTCTTGCACATTTTCAACTGCTCGTAAGAATATGACCTAAATGAAGAAAACCACGACACTTGTCACTCCACGGTACTGACCACTAACACTCGGTACTGACCACTAACACTCGGTACTGGCCACTAACACTCGGTACTGGCCACTAACACTCGGTACTGACCACTAACACTCGGTACTGACCACTAACACTCGGTACTGACCACTAACACTCGGTACTGGCCACTAACACTCGGTACTGACCACTAACACTCGGTACTGGCCACTAACACTCGGTACTGGCCACTAACACTCGGTACTGACCACTAACACTCGGTACTGACCACTAACACTCGGTACTGGCCACTAACACTCAGTACTGACCACTAACACTCGGTACTGGCCACTAACACTCGGTACTGACCACTAACACTCGGTACTGACCACTAACACTCGGTACTGACCATTAACACTCGGTACTGACCACTAACACTCGGTACTGGCCACTAACACTCGGTACTGGCCACTAACACTCGGTACTGGCCACTAACACTCGGTACTGACCATTAACACTCGGTACTGACCACTAACACTCGGTACTGGCCACTAACACTCGGTACTGACCACTAACACTCGGTACTGGCCACTAACACTCGGGATGAACGAGACTCAACCTCCGGATGGACAGTTATCGGACAAGTCCATGACGTCACCAGCCTAATCATACAGAATTTAGAAACCATAATTTATGTAACTGATGTAATTCATGCATGTTGATGTCTATTTCTAACCTCTAAAATTCAATAGAAATACAGAACTTTCTAGAATTGTCGCTAGATATTGCTGAAAAAAATCTGTAGATCTTCACCATGTCGCTCACCGCCGAAAAAACAAAAACAAACTCGCTGTAATGAAACTGTTGTCTGTAGATCCAGCGACACAGTTGGTAACTTAGCAAACTGTTGTCTGTAGATCCAGCGACACAGTTGGTAACTTAGCAAACTGTTGTCTGTAGATCCAGCGACACAGTTGGTAACTTAGCAAACTGTTGTCTGTAGATCCAGCGACACAGTTGGTAACTTAGCAAACTGTTGTCTGTAGATCCAGCGACACAGTTGGTAACTTAGCAAACTGTTGTCTGTAGATCCAGCGACACAGTTGGTAACTTAGCAAACTGTTGTCTGTAGATCCAGCGACACAGTTGGTAACTTAGCAAACTGTTGTCTGTAGATCCAGCGACACAGTTGGTAACTTAGCAAGTGTGTCGGCAACATGTCTGTTGTAGAACTTCTATTATGTCAACAAGAAAAGGAACTGTTTACAAATTTTACCCACAGTAAAGCTATCCACTTTATAGAGACCTTCATTACTACTAATGCTGTAATTCTTTGTGTCTTTGATAACAGAAGATTGAGTGATATTACTCGTGGTACAGGAGTCACAGTTGATGACTGACTTGGCATTACTCCAGTCAATACAATGGTCATTATTCTTAACGTGATTAAGCAAAGCATTTGTTGTCCTGTTCTTATATCATATTTATGTTGTTTAAGTCTAACATAAAAATCCTTACTAGTCTGTCCAACATAAAACAAATCACAATTTTTACAAGGCATTGTGTAAACACAGCCAGCAGAATTTTCTTGTGAGTTTTTGATTATTCGTTGCAATATTGTTATTGCTTTTTCTGTTTACGTTAGACTCTTCATTTGTACACTATAACTAACCGGCCAATATGTACGTATATACTGGAACTGTTTCATCTTAGGAAGTTTTCTGATTTTTCCTTATTTGTGTTCTCCTGGAATCGCCTTTGGCTCTCAATTTGTTTTCGAAACCATCACATGATATTTCAGAACATACAGGTAAATTTCAGCTAGAAACTATAATTCTGTTTATGATATGATATGTGTCATTATCTCACTTATTGTACCTCGGTGTCAGCTGGCTCAGCTTCCTGATAGACCTCAAGGAATTGAAGTGATTTTCTTCAACATTTGCTGCTTGTAGTGTTGGAAATGAGGAATTCAAACTGACATAACTGATGAAGTGACGAGTGGATTACATTATTTCTCGTCTCCTCAGTGTATGTGTGCACCTTACTGCAACATCTGGGCCGGAATAACAGGTTATCCTGGACTGTATGGGTTAGGTTAGGTTATCCTGGACTGTATGGGTTAGGTTAGGTTAGGTTAGGTTAGGTTATCCTGGACTGCAAGGGTTAGGTTAGGTTAGGTTAGGTTAGGTTAGGTTATCCTGGACTCCAGGGGTTAGGTTAGGTTAGGTTAGGTTAGGTTAGGTTATCCTGGACTCCAGGGGTTAGGTTAGGTTAGGTTAGGTTAGGTTAGGTTATCCTGGACTCCAGGGGTTAGGTTAGGTTAGGTTAGGTTATCCTGGACTCCAGGGGTTAGGTTAGGTTATCCTGGACTGCAGGGGTTAGGTTCTGTCCTTCATGTCCGGATCGGTAGAGCAGGCTTGAGACCTTAAGCGGCCCAGATAAATGCTGTCACTATGGATTTCGAATGAAATTCAGAAGATGATAATACTAAAACACAAGGAATACTGACCGTCCGTCGTCCGTCCGTCAGATGTTAGAGACATCACAATGTACGTCAGTGTAAGTCAAGTTCCCGACGCGTCTCACACATACTCTCTAACGACCAACCAACTTTATAATGAACCTTGGACGAAATTCCTAATCTCGACCTCTTCAGAAAATTGGCTCCTGTACTAATGTGTATGTGTGTGTGTGTGTGTGTGTGTGTGTGTGTGTGTGTGTGTGTGTGTGTGTGTGTGCATATGTGTGTGTGTGTGTGTGTGTGTGTGTGTGTGTGTGTGTATGTGTGTGGTGTGTGTGTGTATGTGTGCGGTGTGTGTGTGTGTGTGTGTGTGTGTGTGTGTGTGTGTGTGTGTGTGTGCGGTGTGTGTGTGTGCATATGTGTGTGTGAGTGTGTGTGTGTGTGTGTGTGTGTGTGTGCATATGTGTGTGTGTGTGTGTGTGTGTGTGTGTGTGTGTGTGTGTGTGTGTGTGTGCATATGTGTGTATGTGTGTGTGTGTGTGTGTGTGTGTGTGTGTGTGTGTGTGTGTGTGTGTGTGTGTGTGTGTGTGTGTGTGTGCATATGTGTGTGTGTGTGTGTGTGTGTGTGTGTGTGTGTGTGTGTGTGCATATGTGTGTGTGTGTGCATATGTGTGTGTGTGTGCATATGTGTGTGTGTGTGTGTGTGTGTGTGTGTGTGTGTGTGTGTGTGTGTGTGTGTGTGTGTGTGTGTGGTGTGTGTGTGTGTGTGTGTGTGTGTGTGTGTGTGTGTGTGTGTGCACATGTGTGTGTGTGTGTGGTGTGTGTGTGTGTGTGTGTGTGTGTGTGTGTGTGTGTGTGTGTGTGTGGTGTGTGTGTGTGTGTGTGTGTGTGTGTGCCAGGTATATTCTATAATGATTTACAGAGCAATTCAGTTCAAAATACTGTTAAAGAAATACAGAGAAATATCTCTACTGTACGTCACTTGACAAGACAGGTAAGTCCTCCAACTGTGCAGAACAAAGCAATTTACTTTCCCTAACATGTTTAAGTTTTCATGAAGTTGCTTCTGTAAGCTTATTTCCGGTGCCTGAGGGCCAATTAGTACAGCAAATCCTATTATGACATCTCGAGTGATTGAGGATTTTCAGGGAACAGAAGACCCCACTGGTTTTTATCCAGTGTTGAGGACGTGAGATGTTTAGTGGACTTCAGTAAAGTCTGAAACTGAATCATTCAGACTTTCTCAATTAACAACAGGATTATTTTGATGATGAGCTCAAGGATTCTGATCTAGGCGAGAAGGATCAATACAGAAGTATCAATATTTCTTTTCCAGTATTTCAAAAGTGGATGGCACCAACCAGGATGGCACCAGCCATGATGGCACCAACCAGGATGGCACCAACAAGGATGGCACTAGCCAGGATGGCACCAGCCAGGATGGCACCAACCAGGATGGCACCAACCAGGATGGCACCAACCAGGATGGCACCAGCCATGATGGCACCAACCAGGATGGCACCAACCAGGATGGCACCAACCAGGATGGCACCAACCAGGATGGCACCAGCCATGATGGCACCAACCAGGATGGCACCAACCAGGATGGCACCAACCAGGATGGCACCAACCAGGATGGCACCAACCAGGATGGCACCAGCCAGGATGGCACCAACCAGGATGGCACCGACCAGGATGGCACCAACCAGAAATTGAAATATAGGAAGACCATTTCGAAGACCAGGCATGTGGTGTAAACATAGCATCAGTGATGATATGAGCAGTGAAGTGACTGATGTAGAGTCAACAGGTCTCTGTGTCTACCACGGGGTTCGTCAATTATCTCTCAAACAACAAATGACAATATTGTGCACGAGAAGGAACTGTAGGAACTCCAGCTGTCAAGATCATCAACAACATGACGAGCCCAAGTCCACGTTGTGGTGACGGAGGTCATTTGTCTCCTGGTTGAACGTTCCGACAGACGAGGTCAGGCGTCTGGCTAAGGTCACGCCTTCGTTATGTACGTCCTCCGTCACATGAGAGTTCCTCCGGAAATGGTCAGCACTGAAGTAAATGTGGCAGATGTTCACCCAGGGATGTGGCATTGTTCATACTTCATGAATCATATGCTGTATGACTGTGATATACTTCATGAATCATATGCTGTATGACTGTGATATACTTCATGAATCATATGCTGTATGGCTGTGATATACTTCATGAATCATATGCTGTATGACTGTGATATACTTCATGAATCATATGCTGTACGACTGTGATATACTTCATGAATTATATTGTGTATGACTGTGATATACTGAGAGAAGAGTATACTTGCTCTCAGGGTATTGTTCTGATTAGAATTCAGTATAAGTGGATAGAGGACGACTTATTATGACCACAGTGACCTGGCTGATTGACTGACTGACTGAGTGACTGACTGACTGACTGACCTGTTCAATTATGCTCTGTGGCAAAATTGATTACAAGTGATATGTTGGTATTTCAGTAGACTCCGGACTTCATGTATACCTTCGCATGAACGTATTTACCTCTGGGCTGGACATGTTGATCCTACTTCTCAGCGGAAAGTTCCTTACCAACAGACATTATGATTTTATAGAAGCTACTTGAAATATATCTTTTCTGTATGTTCTACATAAATGTACATAATCCTACCTATGGTTATGTGTTGGAGCCTAGAGAGAGAGAGAGAGAGAGAGAGAGAGAGAGAGAGAGAGAGAGAGAGAGAGAGAGAGAGAGAGAGAGAGAGAGAGAGAGAGAGAGAGAGAGAGAGAGAGAGAGAGAGAGAGAGAGAGAGACTGGTCTATCTCACTGAATTCGTTGTTTTCGTTCGGACAACAGATGACGCATCTCAGGGAAGCCAGACCTTCTGCCTTCAGCTTCCCTCTCAGCTCAAGTAACAACTGTGGTTAATGGAAGTTCTTGTGTCCCTTAACTCTGGCAGTAGGTGGTCCTCCAGGAGAATACTGGAACTTCTCCCTCCATGTCTTATTTGACTTCAGTCAACAGATGGTGGCTCCAAGATGAACTGTATATATCCTTACGTCCACTGCTGAAACTTTATCATATCTTCACTTTACGTCCACTGCTGAAACTTTATCATATCTTCACCTTACGTCCACTGCTCAAACTTTATCATATTTTCACTTTACGTCCACTGCTGAAACTTTATCATATCTTCACCTTACGTCCACTGCTCAAACTTTATCATATCTTCACTTTACGTCCACTGCTCAAACTTTTGCATATCTTCACCTTACGTCCACTGCTCAAACTTTATCATATCTTCACTTTACGTCCACTGCTCAAACTTTTGCATATCTTCACCTTACGTCCACTGCTGAAACTTTATCATATCTTCACTTTACGTCCACTGCTGAAACTCTATCATATCTTCACTTTACGTCCACTGCTGAAACTTTATCATATCTTCACTTTACGTCCACTGCTCAAACTTTATCATATCTTCACCTTACGTCCACTGCTGAAACTTTATCATATCTTCACTTTACGTCCACTGCTGAAACTCTATCATATCTTCACTTTACGTCCACTGCTGAAACATTATCATATCTTCACTTTACGGGAAAATGTTATGTTGATCTTCTGATCAATAACTGATATTTTCTTCGATCCATCTTTTTCAATTTGCTGACATGTATCTCTCTACCTACTGTACCAGCTCCAAAATCATTGCCATGGTTCCCCTGACTCAGTAACTCTTCTGTTAACTCTTGTGCTGATCTTCTCGTCTGCTACGTAACCTTCTTCATCAAGATCTTCCCTCCTCATCCTTCATCACCAATGTCTCAACCTTTCTTCAGATCATTATATTTCATTTCTCGTTCTATTTCATGGCCTTCCATTACTCTCACACTCACTCCATCATCGTGTGTAGAACTCTTTCATGGTATCATATCCTTCTTCTCTGGCTGGAACATTAACACATTGCCAGACGTACTGTACCTTGCTGCATCATCCCTGATCCAGCTTTACTTTGTATTATGGAATGATCATGTTAGGTTCCTCACCTGACCAGTCCTGCTCGCACCGGGTCTGCTGAAGGTTGACCACTCATTACACTACTACAGTTGTTAATACAGTAAGAATATACATTGTACGAGAAAGAAAATAACACATATTGTAAACATATTGTAAGAAAAAGATTATACGGACAAACATATGATAAAAAGGATCTTTGATAATAGAATTTCAACTTATTATAACATGTTTACAAACATATTACTCAGGGAGACCTAACCCAGTCAGAGTATAATGTGCGATATATAACCACAGTTTTACATTCTTGAGAATTTGGCCTTATATACTCGTGCAAGATTCTCACTGGTAGACGAGTGTGATGGGTTTGCTGATGGACGAGTGCGTGAGGAGTCTATTGGTGGACGGGTGTGTGGGGTTGCCCACTGGTGGAGGAGTGTGTGAAACGTTCTTTCGTGAAGAACAGAAAGAACAAAAACGTATATAAAAGGATCAGATCTTACTATAGTGTTCACATATAGTTATCATCACAATATAAGTGCACGTAGCCCTATATATGTCCAGATATATATGGACACCGTGTCCTTCAGAGGGAGCGCATATATACATGAGAGTAAAGATCATTACCCTGGCCAGGCAAGGGTGGCTGGAGGTATACATATGTGATCATCTCCGTCTGAACTCATGGTACTATTCGCAGGAGATGACTTCACCAAACGTTATATACATTCGCAGGAGATGACTTCACCAAACGTTATATACATTCGCAGGAGATGACTTCACCAAACGTTATATACATTCATAAAAACTTTAATGAAACTAAAGTTTGTTGATGAAAAACAGTGAGGTATTTACATCTTGCTACCATGGCCGTTTGAACCGTAATAAAACGTTTGCCTTTTTTTTTCCAGTGAAGTATTTCCTTGCTGTGCGATACGAGTTGGTGGGCTTTTATACTGCCTGGCCAGAGCACACAGGCATTCCCTCCCCTCAACAATCTTTGTAAATACTATTTTGCTTTTATTCTGTTTGCCTCGAGGCTCTTTTTACCGAACTGGTACGAAATTGTATTATATTCTTCCGTATTTCTATACCCCACATTTGAAACTGAAACTAACGAAAATGATAACACAAATGATAGATGAATATTGATTAGATGAAGAGGCGTTGTTGTTATATGTGCAAGTGGCAGTGTTGACCTGGTACTATCCCAGCATTGTCTCCCGGGGGAGAGTTAAGTGTGTCACACATTCACACTAATAACCTGGTCATTTCCTGTTAGGCAAGAGTCGGTATTTAGCACACCACCAGCAGACTAGGCTTGCAGGGCAGCAAGTCTACAGCATGGTACAACCTGAGACATTCACTATAATGCTTTCCCTCTCATGATGATGTTATCATCTTGAGCCCAGCCACACACACACACACACATATATATATATACACACATATATACATATAAATAAATATATATTATTATTGGATTACTGGATTATATGATTATTGGATTACGTGTTAATTGACAGGCGTGCGAAAGAGAGACTTTTGGATGTTAATGTGCTGAGAGGTGCAACTGGAGGGATGTCTGATCATTATCTTGTGGAGGCTAAGGTGAAGATTTGTATGGGTTTTCAGAAAAGAAGAGTGAATGTTGGGGTGAAGAGGGTGGTGAGAGTAAGTGAGCTTGAGAAGGAGACCTGTGTGAGGAAGTACCAGGAGAGACTGAGTACAGAATGGAAAAAGGTGAGAACAATGGAAGTAAGGGGAGTGGGGGAGGAATGGGATGTATTTAGGGAATCAGTGATGGATTGCGCAAAAGATGCTTGTGGCATGAGAAGAATGGGAGGTGGGTTGATTAGAAAGGGTAGTGAGTGGTGGGATGAAGAAGTAAGAGTATTAGTGAAAGAGAAGAGAGAGGCATTTGGACGATTTTTGCAGGGAAAAAATGCAATTGAGTGGGAGATGTATAAAAGAAAGAGACAGGAGGTCAAGAGAAAGGTGCAAGAGGTGAAAAAAAGGGCAAATGAGAGTTGGGGTGAGAGAGTATCATTAAATTTTAGGGAGAATAAAAAGATGTTCTGGAAGGAGGTAAATAAAGTGCGTAAGACAAGGGAGCAAATGGGAACTTCGGTGAAGGGCGCAAGTGGGGAGGTGATAACAAGTAGTGGTGATGTGAGAAGGAGATGGAGTGAGTATTTTGAAGGTTTGTTGAATGTGTTTGATGATAGAGTGGCAGATATAGGGTGTTTTGGTCGAGGTGGTGTGCAAAGTGAGAGGGTTAGGGAAAATGATTTGGTAAACAGAGAAGAGGTAGTGAAAGCTTTGCGGAAGATGAAAGCCGGCAAGGCAGCAGGTTTGGATGGTATTGCAGTGGAATTTATTAAAAAAAGGGGGTGACTGTATTGTTGACTGGTTGGTAAGGTTATTTAATGTATGTATGACTCATGGTGAGGTGCCTGAGGATTGGCGGAATGCGTGCATAGTGCCATTGTACAAAGGCAAAGGGGATAAGAGTGAGTGCTCAAATTACAGAGGTATAAGTTTGTTGAGTATTCCTGGTAAATTATATGGGAGAGTATTGATTGAGAGGGTGAAGGCATGTACAGAGCATCAGATTGGGGAAGAGCAGTGTGGTTTCAGAAGTGGTAGAGGATGTGTGGATCAGGTGTTTGCTTTGAAGAATGTATGTGAGAAATACTTAGAAAAGCAAATGGATTTGTATGTAGCATTTATGGATCTGGAGAAGGCATATGATAGAGTTGATAGAGATGCTCTGTGGAAGGTATTAAGAATATATGGTGTGGGAGGAAAGTTGTTAGAAGCAGTGAAAAGTTTTTATCGAGGATGTAAGGCATGTGTACGTGTAGGAAGAGAGGAAAGTGATTGGTTCTCAGTGAATGTAGGTTTGCGGCAGGGGTGTGTGATGTCTCCATGGTTGTTTAATTTGTTTATGGATGGGGTTGTTAGAGAGGTAAATGCAAGAGTTTTGGAAAGAGGGGCAAGTATGAAGTCTGTTGGGGATGAGAGAGCTTGGGAAGTGAGTCAGTTGTTGTTCGCTGATGATACAGCGCTGGTGGCTGATTCATGTGAGAAACTGCAGAAGCTGGTGACTGAGTTTGGAAAAGTGTGTGGAAGAAGAAAGTTAAGAGTAAATGTGAATAAGAGCAAGGTTATTAGGTACAGTAGGGTTGAGGGTCATGTCAATTGGGAGGTGAGTTTGAATGGAGAAAAACTGGAGGAAGTGAAGTGTTTTAGATATCTGGGAGTGGATCTGGCAGCGGATGGAACCATGGAAGCGGAAGTGGATCATAGGGTGGGGGAGGGGGCGAAAATCCTGGGGGCCTTGAAGAATGTGTGGAAGTCGAGAACATTATCTCGGAAAGCAAAAATGGGTATGTTTGAAGGAATAGTGGTTCCAACAATGTTGTATGGTTGCGAGGCGTGGGCTATGGATAGAGTTGTGCGCAGGAGGATGGATGTGCTGGAAATGAGATGTTTGAGGACAATGTGTGGTGTGAGGTGGTTTGATCGAGTGAGTAACGTAAGGGTAAGAGAGATGTGTGGAAATAAAAAGAGCGTGGTTGAGAGAGCAGAAGAGGGTGTTTTGAAGTGGTTTGGGCACATGGAGAGGATGAGTGAGGAAAGATTGACCAAGAGGATATATGTGTCGGAGGTGGAGGGAACAAGGAGAAGAGGGAGACCAAATTGGAGGTGGAAAGATGGAGTGAAAAAGATTTTGTGTGATCGGGGCCTGAACATGCAGGAGGGTGAAAGGAGGGCAAGGAATAGAGTGAATTGGAGCGATGTGGTATACCGGGGTTGACGTGCTGTCAGTGGATTGAAGCAGGGCATGTGAAGCGTCTGGGGTAAACCATGGAAAGCTGTGTAGGTATGTATATTTGCGTGTGTGGACGTATGTATATACATGTGTATGGGGGGGGGGGGGGTTGGGCCATTTCTTTCGTCTGTTTCCTTGCGCTACCTCGCAAACGCGGGAGACAGCGACAAAGTATAATAAATAAATAAATAGATATTATTATTATTTTGCTTTGTCGCTGTCTCCCGCGTTAGCGAGGTAGCGCAAGGAAACATATATATATATATATATATATATATATATATATATATATATACGAATAAAGTGCATATGAACGAGCACCTTCATAGAACATACAAACCTCCAACAGCCAGGATCGAACCTGGGACCCCTGTGCAAGAGGCAGGCATGCTAACCGCTAGGCTATGGGACTGTATAATAGGAAACAACTATTCGAAATACTGAGTACTCGAATACCCTTCGTCTCACGATGGTGAGCAACGGGGTCTATACTTGGTTGTTTCCGAACAGACGCACATAGCCAGCTGATAGCGTTTTACCGAACCTAACTGTACAACGCGGAGGTATATGAATACGAATAAAGTGTATATGAACGCGCACCTTCATAGAACATACAAACCTCCAAAAGCCAGGATCGAATCCGGGACCCCAATGCAAGAGGCAGGCATTATACAGTCCCATAGCCTAGCGGTTAGAATGCCTGCCTCTTGCACAGGGGTCCCAGGTTCGATCCTGGCTGTTGGAGGTTTGTATGTTCTATGAAGGTGCGCGTTCATATGCACTTTACTCGTCTTCATATACCTCTGCGTTGTACAGTGGTGATGTGAGAAGGAGATGGAGTGAGTATTTTAAAGGTTTGTTGAATGTGTTTGACGATAGAGTGGCAGATATACGGTGTTATGGTCGATGTGGTGTGCAAAGTGAGAGGGTTTAGGAAAAATGACTTGGTAAACAGAGAAGAGGTAGTAAAAGTATTGCGGAACATGAAAGCCGGCAAGGCAGCGGGTTTGGATGGTATTGCAGTGGAATTTATTAAAAAAGGGGGTGATTGTATTGTTGACTGATTGGTAAGGTTATTCAATGTATGTATGACTCACGGTGAGGATTGGTGGAATGCTTTCATAGTGCCATTGTACAAAGGCAAAGGGGATAAGAGTGAGTGCTCAAATTACAGAGGTATAAGTTTGTTCAGTATTTCTGGGAAATCATATGTAAGGGTATTGTTTGGGAGGGTGAAGGGATGTACAGAGCATCAGATTGGGAAGAGCAGTGTGGTTTCAGAAGTGGTAGAGGATGTGTGGATCAGGTGTCTGCTTTGAAGAATGTATGTAAGAAATACTTAGAAAAGCAAATGGACTTGTATGTAGCATTTATGGATCTGGAGAAGGCGTATGATAGAGTTGATAGAGATTCTCTGTGGAAGGTATTAAGAATATATGGTGTGGGAGGTAAGTTGTTAGAAGCAGTGAAAAGTTTTTATCGAGGATGTAAGGCATGTGTACTTGTAGGAAGAGAGGAAAGTGATTGGTTTGCAGTGAATGTTAGTTTGCGGCAGGGGTGCGTGATGTCTCCATGGCTATTTAATTTGTTTAAGGATGGGTTGTTAGGGGGGGTGAACGCAAGAGTTTTGGAAAGAAGAGCAAGTATACAGTTTGTTGTTGATGAGAAAGCTTGGGAAGTGAGTCAGTTGTTGTTCGCTGATTATACAGCCCTTGTGGCTGATTCGGATGAGAAACTGCAGAAGCTGGTGACTGAGTTTGGTAAGAAACTGAAGAAGATGGTGACTGAGTTTGGTAAAGTGTGTGAAAGAAGAAAGCTGAGAGTAAATGTGAATAAGAGTAAGGTTATTAGGTACCGTAGGGTTGAGGGACATGTCAACTGGGAGGTAAATTTGAATGGAGAAAAACTGGAGGAAGTGAAGTGCTTTAGATATCTGGGAGTGGATCTGTCAGCGGATGGAGCCATGGAAGCGGAAATGAATCATAGAGTGGGGGAGGGGGCGAAAGTTCTGGGAGCGTTGAAAAATGTGTGGAAGTCGAGAACGTTATCTTGGAAAGCAAAAATGAGTATATTTGAAGAAATAGTTGTTCCAACAATGTAATATGGTTGCGAGGCGTGGGCTATAGATAGAGTTGTGCGGAGGAGGGTGGATGTGCTGGAAATGAGATGTTTGAGGACAATATGTGGTGTGAGGTCGTTTAATCGAGTAAGAAATAAAAGGGTAAGAGAGATGTGTGGTAATAAAATGAGTGTGGTTGAAAGAGCAGAAGAGTGTGTTTTCAAGTTGTTTGGTCATATGGAGAGAATGAGTGAGGAAAGTTGACAAAGAGGATATATGTGTCACAGGTGGAGGGAACGAGGAGAAGTGGGAGACCAAATTTGAGGTGGAAAGATGGAGTGAAAAAGATTTTTAGTGATTGTGGCCTAAACATTCAGGAGGGTGAAAGGCGTGCAAGGAATAGAGTGAATTGGAACGATGTGGTATACCGGGGTCGACGTGCTGTCAATGTATTAAACCAGGGCATGTGAAGCCTATGGGGTAAACCATGGAAAGTCTTGTGGGGCCTGGATGTGGAAAGGGAGCTGTGGTTTCGGTTAATCATACATGACAGCTAGAGACTGAGTGTGAACGAATGTGGCCTTTGTTGTCTTTTCTTAGCGCTACTTCCCGCACATGAGGGGGGAGGGGGTTGTTATTTCATTTGTGGCGGGGTGGCGTTGGGAATGAATAAGGGGAGACAGTATGAATTATATATATATATATATATATATATGTATATATATGTATGTGTGAGTGTGTGTATATGTGCGTATGTATGTGTATGTGTGTGTATGTGTATATATATATATATATATATATATATATGTGCGCAGGAGGATGGATGTGCTGGAAATGAGATGTTTGAGGACAATGTGTGGTGTGAGGTGGTTTGATCGAGTAAGTAACGTAAGGGTAAGAGAGATGTGTGGAAATAAAAAGAGCGTGGTTGAGAGAGCAGAAGAGGGTGTTTTGAAATGGTTTGGGCACATGGAGAGAATGAGTGAGGAAAGATTGACCAAGAGGATATATGTGTCGGAGGTGGAGGGAACGAGGAGAAGAGGGAGACCAAATTGGAGGTGGAAAGATGGAGTGAAAAAGATTTTGTGTGATCGGGGCCTGAACATGCAGGAGGGTGAAAGGAGGGCAAGGAATAGAGTGAAATGGAGCGATGTGGTATACAGGGGTTGACGTGCTGTCAGTGGATTGAATCAAGGCATGTGAAGCGTCTGGGGTAAACCATGGAAAGCTGTGTAGGTATGTATATTTGCGTGTGTGGACGTGTGTATGTACATGTGTATGGGGGGGGGTTGGGCCATTTCTTTCGTCTGTTTCCTTGCGCTACCTCGCAAACGCGGGAGACAGCGACAAAGTATAAAAAAAAAAAAAAAAAAAAAAAAAAAATATATATGTATATTATCCCTGGGGATAGGGGTGAAAGAATACTTCCCACGCATTCCTCGCGTGTCGTAGAAAGCGACTAGAGGGGACGGGAGCGGGGGGCCGAAAATCCTCCCCTCCTTGTATTTTTTTAACTTTCTAAAATGGGAAACAGAAGGAGTCACGCGGGGAGTACTCATCCTCCTCGAAGGCTCAGATTGGGGTGCCTAAATGTGTGTGGATGTAACCAAGATGTGAAAAAAGGAGAGATAGGTAGTATGTTTGAGGAAAGGAACCTGGATGTTTTGGCTCTGAGTGAAACGAAGCTCAAGGGTAAAGGGGAAGAGTGGTTTGGGAATGTCTTGGGAGTAAAGTCAGGGGTTAGTGAGAGGACAAGAGCAAGGGAAGGAGTAGCAGTACTCCTGAAACAGGAGTTGTGGGAGTATGAAAGTTGATGGAGAGAGATGGGTGATTATTGGTGCATATGCACCTGGGCATGAGAAGAAAGATCATGAGAAGCAAGTGTTTTGGGAGCAGCTGAATGAGTGTGTTAGTGGTTTTGATGCACGAGACCGGGTTATAGTGATGGGTGATTTGAATGCAAAGGTGAGTAATGTGGCAGTTGAGGGAATACTTGGTATACATGGGGTGTTCAGTGTTGTAAATGGAAATGGTGAAGAGCTTGTAGATTTATGTGCTGAAAAAGGACTGATGATTGGGAATACCTGGTTTAAAAAGCGAGATATACATAAGTATACTTATGTAAGTAGGAGAGATGGCCAGAGAGCGTTATTGGATTACGTGTTAATTGACTGGCGCGCGAAAGAGAGACTTTTGGATATTAATGTGCTGAGAGGTGCAACTGGAGGGATGTCTGATCATTATCTTGTGGAGGCTAAGGTGAAGATTTGTATGGGTTTTCAGAAAAGAAGAGTGAATGTTGGGGTGAAGAGGGTGGTGAGAGTAAGTGAGCCTGGGAAGGAGACTTGTGTGAGGAAGTACCAGGAGAGACTGAGTACAGAATGGAAAAAGGTGAGAACAATGGAAGTAAGGGGAGTGAGGGAGGAATGGGATGTATTTAGGGAATCAGTGATGGATTGCGCAAAAGATGCTTGTGGCATGAGAAGAGTGGGATGTGGGTTGATTAGAAAGGGTAGTGAGTGGTGGGATGAAGAAGTAAGAGTATTAGTGAAAGAGAAGAGAGAGGCATTTGGACGATTTTTGCAGGGAAAAAATGCAATTGAGTGGGAGATGTATAAAAGAAAGAGACAGGAGGTCAAGAGAAAGGTGCAAGAGGTGAAAAAAAGGGCAAATGAGAGTTGGGGTGAGAGAGTATCATTAAATTCTAGGAAGAATAAAAAGATGTTCTGGAAGGAGGTAAATAAAGTGCGTAAGACAAGGGAGCAAATGAGAACTTCAGTGAAGGGCGCAAATGGGGAGGTGATAACAAGTAGTGGTATGTGAGAAGGAGATGGAGTGAGTATTTTGAAGGTTTGTTGAATGTGTTTAATGATAGAGTGGCAGATATAGGGTGTTTTGGTCGAGGTGGTGTGCAAAGTGAGAGGGTTAGGGAAAATGATTCGGTAAACAGAGAAGAGGTAGTAAAAGCTTTGCGGAAGATGAAAGCCGGCAAGGCAGCAGGTTTGGATGGTATTGCAGTGGAATTTATTAAAAAAGGGGGTGACTGTATTGTTGACTGGTTGGTAAGGTTATTTAATGTATGTATGACTCATGGTGAGGTGCCTGAGGATTGGCGGAATGCGTGCATAGTGCCATTGTACAAAGGCAAAGGGGATAAGAGTGAGTGCTCAAATTACAGAGGTATAAGTTTGTTGAGTATTCCTGGTAAATTATATGGGAGGGTATTGATTGAGAGGGTGAAGGCATGTACAGAGCATCAGATTGGGGAAGAGCAGTGTGGTTTCAGAAGTGGTAGAGGATGTGTGGATCAGGTGTTTGCTTTGAAGAATGTATGTGAGAAATACTTAGAAAAGCAAATGGATTTGTATGTAGCATTTATGGATCTGGAGAAGGCATATGATAGAGTTGATAGAGATGCTCTGTGGAAGGTATTAAGAATATATGGTGTGGGAGGCAAGTTGTTAGAAGCAGTGAAAAGTTTTTATCGAGGATGAAAGGCATGTGTACGTGTAGGAAGAGAGGAAAGTGATTGGTTCTCAGTGAATGTAGGTTTGCGGCAGGGGTGTGTGATGTCTCCATGGTTGTTTAATTTGTTTATGGATGGGGTTGTTAGGGAGGTGAATGCAAGAGTTTTGGAAAGAGGGGCAAGTATGAAGTCTGTTGGGGATGAGAGAGCTTGGGAAGTGAGTCAGTTGTTGTTCGCTGATGATACAGCGCTGGTGGCTGATTCATGTGAGAAGCTGCAGAAGCTGGTGACTGAGTTTGGTAAAGTGTGTGAAGAAGAAAGTTAAGAGTAAATGTGAATAAGAGCAAGGTTATTAGGTACAGTAGGGTTGAGGGTCAAGTCAATTGGGAGGTGAGTTTGAATGGAGAAAAACTGGAGGAAGTGAAGTGTTTTAGATATCTGGGAGTGGATCTGGCAGCGGATGGAACCATGGAAGCGGAAGTGGATCATAGGGTGGGGGAGGGGGCGAAAATTCTGGGAGCCTTGAAGAATGTGTGGAAGTCGAGAACATTATCTCGGAAAGCAAAAATGGGTATGTTTGAAGGAATAGTGGTTCCAACAATGTTGTATGGTTGCGAGGCGTGGGCTATGGATAGAGTTGTGCGCAGGAGGATGGATGTGCTGGAAATGAGATGTTTGAGGACAATGTGTGGTGTGAGGTGGTTTGATCGAGTAAGTAACGTAAGGGTAGGAGAGATGTGTGGAAATAAAAAGAGCGTGGTTGAGAGAGCAAAAGAGGGTGTTTTGAAATGGTTTGGGCACATGGAGAGAATGAGTGAGGAAAGATTGACCAATAGGATGTATGTGTCGGAGGTGGAGGGAACGAGGAGAAGTGGGAGACCAAATTGGAGGTGGAAAGATGGAGTGAAAAAGATTTTGAGTGATCGGGGCCTGAACATGCAGGAGGGTGAAAGGAGGGCAAGGAATAGAGTGAATTGGATCGATGTGGTATACCGGGGTTGACGTGCTGTCAGTGGATTGAATCAGGGCATGTGAAGCGTCTGGGGTAAACCATGTGTAGGTATGTATATTTGCGTGTATGGACGTATGTATATACATGTGTATGGGGGTGGGTTGGGCCATTTCTTTCGTCTGTTTCCTTGCGCTACCTTGGAAACGCGGGAGACAGCGACAAAGCAAAAAAAAAAAAATATATATATATATGTATATATATATATATATATATATATATATATATATATATATATATATATATATATCTATATATATATATATCTTTTTTCTTTCATACTATTTGCCATTTCCCGCATCAGCGAGGTAGCGTTAAGAACAGAGGACTGGGCCTCTGAGGAAACCATCACCCGTCCCCCTTCTCTGTTCCTTCCTTTGGAGAAAAAAAAAAAACGAGAAGGGAGGATTTCCAGCCCCCTGCTCCCTTCCCTTTTAGTCGCCTCCTACGACACGCAGGGAATACGTGGGAAGTACTCTTTCTCCCCTATCCCTAGGGATGATATATATCCCTGGGGATAGTGGAGAAAGAATACTTCCCACGTATTCCCTGCGTGTCGTAGAAGGCGACTAAAAGGGGAGGGAGCGTGGGGCTGGAAATCCTCCCCTCTTTTCTTTTTTGATTTTCCAAAAGAAGGACCAGAGAAGGGGGCCAGGTGAGGAAATTCTCTCAAAGGCCCAGTCCTCTGTTCTTAATGCTACCTCGCTAACGCGGGAAATGGGAAATAGTTTGAAAGAAAGAAATATATATATATATATATATATATATATATATATATATATATATATATATATATATATATATATATATATATATATATATATATATATATATATATATATATATATATATATGACTGAAACGAAGCTCAAGGGTAAAGGGGAAGAGTGTTTTGTGAATGTCTTGGAAGTAAAGTCAGGGGGTTGGTGAGAGGACAAGAGCACGGGAAGGAGTATTACTACTCCTGAAACAGGAGTGGTGGGAGTATGTGATAGAGTGTAAGTAAGTAAACTCTAGATATATATGGTTAAAACTGAAAGTGGATGGAGAAAGATGGGTGATTATTGGTTCATATGCACCTGGGCATGAGAAGAAAGATCATGAGAGGCAAGTGTTTTGGGAGCAAGTGAATGAGTGTGTTAGTGGTTTTGATGCACGAGACCGGGTTATAGTGATGGGTGATTTGAATGCAAAGGTGAGTAATGTGGCAGTTGAGGGAATAATTGGTATACATGGGGTGTTCAGTGTTGTAAATGGAAATGGTGAAGAGTTTGTAGATTTATGTGCTGAAAAAGGACTGGTGATTGGGAATACCTGGTTTAAAAAGCGAGATATATATAAGTATATGTATGTAAGTAGGAGAGATGGCCAGAGAGCGTTATTGGATTACGTGTTAATTGAGAGGCGCGCGAAAGAGAGACTTTTGGATGTTAATGTGCTGAGAGGTGCAACTGGAGGGATGTCTGATCATAATCTTGATCTCCCGCTTCTCCTTGTTCAGTCCACGTCTGGCATATATATCTTCTTTGTCAAGTTTTCCTCACTTATTCTCTCCATATGTCCAAACCATCACAGCAAACCCTTTTCTGCTCTCTAACCACACTTTTCTTATTTCCACACATGTCTCTTATAATTTGATTACTTGATCAAACCATCTCTCCCCACATATTATCCTCAAACATCTCATTTCCAACACATCCACCCTCCTCCGCACGACCCTTTCTGTAGCCCATGCCTCGCAATCATTAATGTTGTTAGAACCACTATTCCTTCACACATACCCATTTTTGCTCTCCGAGATAATGTTCTCGCCTTCCACACATTTTTCAACGCTCCATGAACTTTCTCTCCTTTCACATTTTCTTCATCGCTCCCAGAACCTTCGTCCCCTCCCCAAACGTGTGACTCACTTCCGCTTCAATGGTTCCATTCGCAGAAAAGTTTACTTCCAGATATCTAAAACGCTTCACTTCTTCCATTCAAACTTACATCCTATTCAACTTGTCCCTCAACCATGGTGAAGCTAATAACAGCTTTCAGTCACATTTACTCTCAACATTCTCCTTTCACACACTTTTTCAAGATCAGTCACCAACTTGTGCAGTTCTTCATTCGAATCAGCTACCTATACTGTATCATCGGTAAACAGCAACTGACTAATTTCCCAGACCTTCTCATCCCCAATAGACTGCATATTCACCACTCTTTCCAAAAGTCTTCAACTTACTTCCCTAACCATTCCATCCAGAAACAAATCAAACAACCATGGTGACATCACGCGCCCTTGCCGCAGACCGACCTTCGCTGTGAACCAATCACTCTCCTCTCTTCCTACACGGACACATGCCTTACATCCTTGATAAAACCTTTTCACTGCTTCTAGCTGCTCAACTCATTCACCTTATTTCTTAAGACCTTCTACAAAGCATCTCTATCAACCCTATTTTATGCCTTCTTCAGAGCCATAAAAGCTACATACAAATAAGTCTGTTTTTGTAAGTATTTCTCACATACATTCTTCAAAGCAAACACCTGATCCACACATCCTCTTCCACTTCTGAAACCACACTGCTTCTTCCCAATCTTATGTTCTGTACATGCTTTCAACCACTCAGAAATCATCCACCAGGCTTTCACCACCTTTTCTCTTTTCACAAATCCACCCTCCCTAACTTTCACTTTGCACACCACCCCGACCTAAACACTCTACATCTGCCACTCTACCATCAAACACCTTTAACAATCATTCAAAATACTTCATCTCCTCCTGACCCCATCACTACCTGATGTCACTTCCCATTTTGCTGCTTTCACCGATGACCCCATTTGTTTTCTTGTCTTTCGCACATTATTCACCTCCTTTCAAAACAACATTTTATCCTCCCCGAAGTTTAATGATACTCTCTCACCCCAACCCTCACTTGCCGTCTATCTCAACCACTGCACTTCCTCTTCACCTTCAGCCGCTTTCTCATATACACATCCCAATTATTTGCACTTTTCCTTGTAAGTGCCGCCGAAATGTTTCTCTTTTCTTTTACTAGCAACTTTACTTCTTCATCCCATTACTCCCTACCATTTTTGACTTGCCTATCTCACACTTTTCTTCATATGTCTCTTTACCAAGCTCACTTTCAGTACTTTCTTCTCTTCGGTATTGTCTCCTTTTTCGAAAACCTCTACAAATCTTCGCCTTCCACAGGAAATTGATTAAACATACTGCCAGGTGCCCCTCTCAACACATTCACATCCAAAAAGTCTCTCTTTTATACGCTTATCAATTAATGCATAATTTGATGATGCCCGTTGACCATCCCTCCTACTTACATACATACACTTATGTGTATCTCTCTTTATAAACCAGGTATTCCCAATCACCAGCCCTCTTTCCTCACAATTCCACAAGCTCTTCAACATTTCCATGCATAACACTGAATATCCCATGCTCACTAATCATAGTCCCAAATACCACATTACTCACCTTCGCATTTAAATCAACCATCACTAATACCCGGTCTCGTACACCAAAACTGCTGACAATCTCCTCATGACCAGGTTCATAAGCACCAATGATCACCTAACTCTCGCTATCCACTTTTAGTTTTACTCACATCAATTTAGAATTTACTTTCTTACACTCTATCATATACTCCCACAACTCCTGCTTCAAGAGTAGTGCTACTTCTTCCTTAGCTCTTGCCCTTTCAACAACCACTGACTTTACTCCAAAGACATTTCTAAATCGTTCTTCCCCATTACCCTTGAATTTCATTTCAGCCAGAGCCAGAACATCCAGGTTTCTTTCCTCAAACTCTCTTCACATGTTGGTTACATCCACAACCACAGACATGGAAAAAATAATACGAGATAAGATTGTCACGTTTCTAGAACACAAAATTATATCGGACAATCAACACGGTTTCCGCAATAGAAGATCCTGCCTGAAGAGTTTTTTGGAAAGTTTTAACGTTGTTTATCAGAACTGAGACGAAAAATTGCTATCTGTAGAAGTATATTCATATTTACAAAAAGCTTTCGATAAAGTACCTCACATGAGATTTTTCATAAACTCAAAGCACACGGAAGAACTCTGTACATGGATCAGGGACTTGCTTACCGGAAGTAAGCAGCGTGTAGTATTAAGCACCGAAGCCTCAGATTGGCTAGACGTAACGAGTGGTGTGCCACAGGGGTTAGTCCTAGGCCCAATTCTTTTCATAATATACATTAATGACCTAGAACTCGGTCTCATATCTAAGATCTCCAAATTTGTTGACGATACTAAACTAGGAGGTAGAGCTGTAAACAGGCGGGACTGCGAAATGATTCCAAAGAGATCTTAACTTACTAGCAGAGTGGTCAGACAGATGGCAAATGAAGTTTAATGTTGACAAGTGTAAAGTTACGCACTTTGGAGACAAGAATATACCTTACGCCTCTAACTAAAGTAAAAGGTGAAAAAGACCTTGGAGTTGTTATTGGCAACAATCTGAAATACACTAAACAGTGTCAAGTAGTAAGTTAAAAAGGAAACCAAATGTTAGGTTTCATAGCCAGAAACATAGATTGCAAGACACCAGGACACTTTATAATTCTCTATTAAGACCACACATTGAATTTGCAGTCCAGATTTGGTCTACAAACTATAAGAAAAGAGGAAAAATTCGAGCAAGTACAAAGACGCGCGACTAGAATGATCCAGTCTCTTATAAATCTGGCATACGAAGAGAGGCTGAAACGACTGGATCTCTTCCCCCTTAAAATACGTAGACTTCGCGGCGACTTAATCCAAGTGTTTAGAATTCTAAATAAGTTCGATACAATAAATCATAAACACCTTTTCGAAATACAAGAAAATACGGTTACCAGGACAAATGGAATAAAACTTAATGGTAAAAGATGTAGTGCGGACGTGGGAAAAAGCTTCTTTTCCTATAGGTGTGTTGAGTACTGGAATAAGTTACCGTCAGACGTAGTGAATGCTAAGACTATAAATACCTTCAAAAGTCGATTAGACAAATATCTTCTAAATTCAGGTACACTCTGAGAAAGACTGCATAAACGACAGCGGTAACGGGGACAATAGATGGCTAATGTGCAGCAGCGGGGAGTCAGTGACAGCTTGAAAATCTGCTGAGCGGAATTACATTTTCTTGTCAAGTTAAAATCCTTAATCCTTTTTTTTCAGACAACTCAGTCGTGGGCCGATCATGCCTCCTGTTGTCTGTCTTTCTCATGAAAACTCATGTAAATCTAAACCTGTGAGGAGGATGAGCACTTCTCGCTCTCCTCCTTTTTTCTCTTTCAGATATTGTAATACAAGAAGAGGACGCTAACCCCCCCACCCCCGTCCCGCCCCCTTTAGTTTCTTACGGCAAGCGGGGAATACGGAGGTAGAATTTTTTTCCTATACCCCAAATGATAAATACTTTTTATTCTTTTTTTCAGACTTTTTCGCCGTTTCCTACATTAGCGAGGTAGCACCAGAAACAGACAAAGAAAGTCCAAATTCGCTCACAACCATTCTCTAGATGTTCTGTGCAATGCACTTAAACCACAGTCCCTTATCCACACCCAGGTACCACAGACCTTTCCGTGGTTTCCCCAGGCTGTTTCGCATGCACTGGTGAAGCCCATTAACAGCTCATCGACCCTTGCATACCACATTCTTCCAATGCACTCTATCCATTGAACACCTATCACACTCTCGCATGCTCAGGTCCCGGTCGCTCATAATCTTTTTCGCTCCACACCTCCATGTCCGATTTAGTCTCCCCCATCTCTTTGTCTCCTCCACTTCTGGCACATATATCCTCTTGACAAAGTGTCCTCGCTCATTCTCTCCATATGTTACAACGTTCAAAGCAGTTGAGTGAACATATGTGCCAGTGCATAGCAGACAGTCTATCTATAAAACGAAGCTAAGATGGAGGAACAACGAAATGATAAAGTGACCTGCTCTATAAGAAAGAGTTCATAAGAAGCTGAAAGATACCAATAACTAACGTGAAAAAGCAAGTTATGTAATCTTGTTTGGGGAAAGTAAGAGAGTTATACAAGGATGTAACGCCAGCATGCAAAGTATATCGTTGAGAATAGCAATGGAGACCCTGATGAGTTTTATATTTATGTTAGAAGCAAGAAACTCATTACCCAGTCAACTGGTCCATTAATTACGGAAACATTGATTTGGTTCAAGGCATCATCGAGGCCATGACAAAAATCTGAAATGACTTTTTTGAAATTACGATCGAAGACGCAATCCAGGTCCCAAGTCCAATTTCATTGATAACAAGAGAGAATGTACTCCATCAATTTGCATAAAAGCCAAAGACATGCTATCAATAATAAACTGAATTAGAATGAATATAACGGCAGGGCCTGACGGCAGGGCCTGACTGGCGATACATGATATAGGTAAGTCCTTGACTGGCCTTTTTAGTGAATCACTTGCTACGGTAAAGTTCCAAATGAATGTATCTTACAAATATGATATCCATATTCAGAAAGGATGATAAGATACTGACCGGAAATTACTGTCCTGTTAGTTGGAAAACTTATGGAAACCATCATTCAAAATAGAATTGTAAACGTTTAGAGGAGTACCACTTGATGAACGATTCTCAGCATGGCTTTCGACGATTTCGCTCACGTCTGACAGAACTTCCTGGTGTCTTTTATGTTATAATGAACATGTTATTACGAAAGTAAAGCTGGCTATCGGGTACTAAAAGCCAGACGGGAAATGACCGATCGAAACCCAGTAGCTCATGGACATTAGACGAATGGTATTCGGCTACTAGTGATCGAGTAGTCATTTCTCTGTACGGAGAGCATAGCTGAGAGTGGTTAGCGTATCCTGCTATACCACACAAATGGTACGGGATTCGAGTCGTTGTCGTTGGAGGGCATTATGTGATATTGCTTTGGTTTTTGCTCCCGAGAGCTGGCTGCTTGTGTGCCCCCAAATCTGAGCAGACTATGCAATAGTTGGCAAACTTGCTTCGTCACATGATTACTGTGTGGCCGTTGGCGTAGCGGATGTGAAAATTCCTACCATGGAGAGACTAGCTGGGGGCTGGAGGAAGGGCATTATGAACACAGGATGGATGTCCAACGGCAGAGGACTTCTTACACTATGGTCAAACATTTCGACGATAGTTGACATCTCTCAACATAGGTGATGCTCGGATGTTACCCCAGCGCATGGAGAGATGTACGAGAAAGGTCGTCGAAGCAGCGTACATATATCACAACCCAAATCTTGATGATTATAAAACAAACAGTTATAATTATATCTCCATGAATGAAAATATTTCAGAAAAACGATTGTAAGTGTACATTAAGACCGTTTAAGAGAGAGGGCAGAAAGATAGGTTTCTGGACTTCGTTGGACGTAAGGTCTGCCGGACACGGTTTATGCCGGACGTGGAATCTGCCGGACGTGGAGTCTCCCGGACTTCCAGAGAAGTGAGTAAAAAAAGCATTTTAGAAGATGAAGCATCAGAATTTTGCTGCCGTGAGGAGAGCAACAAAGAAGAAAAATGCAGGAAAAAAATATTTAACCTTTTATGTAACGTGTCCAGTGGGAGAACTGGAGGGACGGACTCCTGGGTAATACTCTGGATGAAACGAGTTATTGTTGCTCCTTCCTGCGTGTGACAACGTGGACTACACTCAAGAATATACAGGATTTCCTGAACATTTGCAGAAGATGTATGATGATAGCAGCGAGAAAACACGTTGTATGCACCTTTCAGGAGTCAAGAACTAAGATGAGTCTTTCATGATTATATCCTTGAACATCTTGTTATTTTTCTCAGTACACAGACGAATACGTTGCTCTCATGATTTAATATAAAAAGGTTCTCGTTAGATTCTACATAAACATTTTATCCGATACAGTGTTCTACAGAGCGGCAGACCCTGGCACTGAAGCTGGACACAGACGACAACATGGTGGAGGCTTTCCATTACAGAGGTGGCCACATTCATGATCATCCAATACAACAGAAAATAACAGATACGTGTGTTCATGATCATGACTGGATGAGTCGTTTCATATATTGCTGACCGGTCGTGGTACATCTGATATATTGCTACACCATCTAAAGAGGAGCCACAACAACCACTATATTCTCTTGTAAAGTGATCAAAATAATCGCACGTGTCCGTCTTGCTTAAATGTAATTTCCAAATCTAAATAAAAGAACTCCCTCACACGAAGTCAAATTCTCAGAATGATTCCTCCTCCTCTCTATGTTCAAAAGGATGAGCAGTTTGGTCGACAACCCAAACCTAAGAAAGGAATCAGCCACCCCCACCGACCCCCATGACAATGCATCGCCCTCTCGAGACGGGAGGTGGGAGGTGGGATGCGGTGGATGGGAGGTGGGAGACGATAGGTGGAAGGTGGGAGGTGGGATGCAGTAGGTGGGATGTGGGAGGTGGAATGCGGTAGGTGGGAGGTGGGAGGTGGGATGCGGTAGGTGGGAGGTGGGAGGTGGGAGGTCAGAGGTCGAGGGATTGTGTGGGTTCTGCAGTAGAGACAGTTTGGGCGCCTCTTTACCGTTCATGAACGGAAACCGAAGTGTAGAGTTAGGCTACAGAGAGCAGCCACCCAGGGCCACAGCAAGCACAGTGCCGAGGTTATCTTTCCACTGAACAACTGGCGAAAGCAAGACTTCTTGAAATAATGTCGCCAGTCTCACTGTACCTGACGTAGCGATTAACATAACTCTTGCAACTCAGTGCACACCGGCCACATTGGTCTGCCGCTTCTCTGTCGCAGAAATATTGGTATTCAGAGTTGAGAGAGACGGCATTATGAAGGGTCATACTTAGCTATGAGCATGGCATTAGGGTCAAGACTAGTGTCAAGGGAAGGTAAGTAGAATATTCCCTGAGTGAGAGCGGCCCATCATAGCTAGTACGTTGCGATTCCTTGTTTGATAAGTCGCTGTTTGATTCAGTTTGGCTGAGACTTACAAGTTGAACATTGCTGAAGTCACGTTTTGCTGAATGAGTTTTTTCAAGCTGCGTCTTGCGCGGTTCTAAGTTCTGTCTTGCGCGGTTCTAAGTTCTATCTTGCGCGGTTCTAAGTTCTGTCTTGCGCGGTTCTAAGTTCTGTCTTGCGCGGTTCTAAGTTCTCTGCTGTTATTCCAAACTTTTGCTGCGGAAACGATATCGGGTATGTATGCACCTGTATAGCTCGGCAGGGATTCCAGCAGCATTTCAGACACCAGTTCGCTGAAGGATGTAGAGGACCACAGGAAAGTTTGAATGCCAATGTGGAAGACAGTATGGATACCAGAACCAGTGAGTCTAACAAGGAAGGTTGACAGTGTCTCTGGCATTTGTTTAACGGTTTGTGACGGAAGTACAAGATCACTGAAAACGTCAACTACATTGTTTTGTTATTTGCTATAAATCTGTAACTGTTCAAAGATGCAAAAGCCTTACGGAAGTAGGTTAATCTAGGGAAGCTTAAACACTAATTAAGGAGGGAGAGAGACGGCGGAATCTGCGGTATTGTTTTCCTATTTCATCTCCAATATTTTTCCTTCATATTGAAGTTGATGGCCTTAGAACCTAATATACACGGAGCAAATTGCTTTCTTTCCGGTTAATTCTGAAAAACTCTTGGCAATACCGCAGAAAGGATGTCAGAGGTCTCTGGCAACCCCCGTCGCTCCCTCACAAGAGCCTGTTAAGATGTCATCCAAGAGCCAGATACTCAGCTCAGTAGACAGGCTGATGTAGATGTTAGGCCAACTGGCGGAGGGGCAAGAAGATCACTGTGTTGGACTCCTTCACCTGAGCGAGTCACATGCTGACAGAGAAGCAGAGTCGACAATGTGGTACAACACATATGAACACAAGGAAGGAGAGAGGGCAAGTTCTGACCACGTCCTCGAATGTATGGGTTTCTTCCCACAAGGATGAGTTTGCCAACATCAAGGTGCTCAGTTAGGTGGCTGCCTCGCTGATGACACCGTCGACAGTCGTCCTGGCTAACAGACGGCAATGGGTTATGACGAGAACAGTGGGTATGATGTCACGATCTTTCTCGTTAATGGACATGGGGAGGCAGGAAGGAAAAAGGGACGTGATGGAGGGTGGAATCTGTCAAAAAGGACGTGACGATCGGCCTTAGAGTGGGTTATATTTCCTTAATGTACTAGGGTAGTCAACCTGTGAATCCTGCTGCTATATTAACCTCTGAATCTGTGGAAGCTTGAAAAATGGCGAGAACAAACGTTTGTAAGCATTGTAAGCTCACCGTGGAAGGCTGTCTTGTGTTAGACGAATGCTCGAGGTTCAAACCAACGACGACCTGTTTGAAACTGACATTATTCAGTGTATGTTGGACTGATGTAAAGATATCAGTACCAGAGGGACACCTTAACCGTGGCATCAGATTCATTAACTGTCTGCAGCCACAACCGCACAGTCTTTACGTTTAAACTTGCGTGTGAGGAAAAGAAATATAGAAATCAAGGCAACTGGAACGCAGCTACTGCAGTGGAGGGCTGGTATATAATGGTTTTTCGTTTTCTATCTCTGTAAATCTATCTTTCGTTCTCTCTCCCCGTGTTCTAGTAGCCACTAGCGGTGCTTCCCGTGCAGCATGGCTGCTCCTGGGGTTTACTGCAGTTCATCGTTGATAGTGAGGTATTGGTGCGACAACTTCCCCCGAGGTTCACCTCCCACTTGTAAATGTTGTCAAGAAGAGCAACGTAGAGGTCGAGTATTGGTGCTGCTGGTGAAGATAACAGATGCATGATCGGTGAAATAGCAGACATCTGCTGATGAAGATAGCAGGCACGTGCTGGTGAAAATAACAGGCACATGTTGGTAAAATTAGCAGCCACCTACTGGTGGAGATAACAGGGACCTACTGGAGGAGGTGTCAGACACCATCTGCTAAGGATAACAAGCACCTGCTGGTGAGGATAGCAGGCACTTGCTGGTTAGCTGCCACCTGCTGGTGGGGATAACAGCCACCAGCTGGATCTAGAAACATCAGTTTTAGCACTGTTGTAGAAACACCAGTTTCAGTACTGTTGTAGAAACATCAGTTTCAGTACTGTTGTAGAAACACTAGTTTCAGTACTGTTGTAGAAACACCAGTTTCAGTACTGTTGTAGAAACACCAGTTTCATTACTGTTGTAGAAACACCAGTTTCAGTACTGTTGTAGAAACACTAGTTTCAGTACTGTTGTAGAAACACCAGTTTCAGTACTGTTGTAGAAACACCAGTTTCAGTACTGTTGTAGAAACACTAGTTTCAGCCCTAGTAACGGCAGCTGGTGATGTTGCTGGGGGAACGTGGTATGACTGGTTGACAGATGGACATGTTTACTTCTTCCAGCTTCTTATGGTGTTTGTGAGTATCATTGTGACGTCATCATGATGGAGGTACACTGCTCCATGACACTGTGGTCCGACAGACAGTGTCATGGCTGGACTGCCACTAGTATTATGCTGGTGAAGTAGTGCTGGAGACTGACTAACATGATTGCAGTAGAGTAAACCATGAACAATCTCCAGTAATGATTGTGATACGAATATAAATGGTGGAGCGCTGGAGCAGCAGTTCATGGAGAGGGGCCGGGCAAGAGGAGGAGGGATGGCTCTGGTTACTGTGAGGCAGGAACGATGGGAGGAAGAGCTAGGCAGAGAGCGTCATGCACACTGCTGCTGTGCATGTGAGTTGTGAGTGTACAGAAGCGGAGCGTGCTGGGTGGATCAGACGGTTGTAAGGTAGTTAGTCTTGCATGTAGTGACCACTGGAGATTTAATGAACACAGTGAGTAAAATTCTCTAACAAGACACTTGTAACTACCTGTAGTAGGGAAGGCACTGCTGACCGCATATTCGTTTAATTCACATGTCTTTCTCAAGGAAAATGACCTATTATTACCCTGCTGGGTAGAGATGATCATGAAAGTGACCTATTATTACCCTGCTGGGGAGAGATGATCATGAAAATGACCTATTATTACCCTGCTGGGTAGAGATGATCATGAAAAGCTGACTGGTAATTTGCTCTTCGTATCATCAGTAAGATGTGTGGGTGATAAACCTAACCAACAGTCAGGCATACAACCAGCCACAACAGTACGACAAATGTGCACGTCTATGCCTTACGTCCCGAGGCTCATTTTTCCCACAGTAGTATCCAGAGCTACAGCCGTACATCCTGGGCAACGTACTTTGCCTTAGACAGTTACAGCCGAGAGCAGTCTACCCTCACCTTCAGGTAACTGGAGTGGTGGCAGATCAAGTCATTATACGCTAATAACATTACTTAAAGATGACAACATTTCTCTTGACTTGCTAACAATTTCAGACTCAATTTTCGTGATATGATTGGATCGTTAATTAGAAAAGTCTTATAGAAAAAAGAAACAGAAAAAATTGGAAAAAAAAGAAATATTCGTGACGAATTAGAACAGATTACAGCTTCTACCATCATGAACAATGCGTGGCTGTATTATAACATGTATTAGTATAGCGAGGAATGGCTGTATTATAACATGTATTATGATAGCGAGGTGTGGCTGTATTATAACGTCTTATGATAGCGAGGTGTGGCTGTATTATAACATGTATTAGTATAGCGAGGAGTGGCTGTATCATAACACGTCTTATGATAGCGAGGTGTGGCAGTATTATGAAAATATAAATACTCTCTGAAGAATTGATTCTCGCCACAGTGACCTGCGTCCCAGATACCAGAGGCTATATGTACAGCAACACTAGCTAGCATCCTCCTCCTCTTCCTCCTCAAGATGTCGCTTACTTATGTAAATTTGGAAACCTCTGCGTTGGGAAATTTCCTCTGTTAACCAAGCCACCAAGTCTCCTCTCCCCTCAGATGCCTCTTCTCTGCCACTTCCTCCCTCCTACCCTGGTTGAGGACGGACCATCCTTCCTCTCTACGTAACTGTGACGCTTCCTCTACCTCAGAGGGTCCCTCCTGCTCTGATAGAGAGTCAACCTTCCCTCGCTAAGTAAACACACTCCAAACCCTCCTGCCTCTGGTTTCTTCCCACTCGTCAGACTCTCATCAGTTTTTTGTTCAAGATAAAGTTTTCCTTGAAAGGCATCTTAATTAAGCGCTTCTTGATAACTGCATTCCAGTAACTTGAGCAAATCCAGATTTTATATGAATTATGACCTTACAAAATTCCTTTGCACGCTTGGTACCGCCAGATGACGCGATGATGGACACTGTATTAACTTTCAAACTGTCATCTTTTGTTTGAACAAGACAGGTGTGTCACAGAGACGACCAGCCACGACCTGGTGCTCTCTGTGTTAACGCTTCAAGGCCAGTCTCTCCTGAAGTGCCTATATGACATGACCCTTACTGAACGGTCTCCCAGTCATGTCTGTCATGCGTCAACTTGTCATGTTTTATAGCTTGGTGTTTTGCCTGGTGTCACGAACCTGACTGCTCATTGACAATGCTATGTTACACTGTAGCCATTTTCTTAGTTCAGTGACACACCCGGACATATAGACGGGGAAGGAGCTAAGACCAAAGCTAAATCATATTGTTTCATTGAAAGAAATGTTATTGAACTATGTTGGATCCACAGCACATTTGATCATAATGTAGCTATGTTTTTTGGTCATTCTAAATGCGACAAACTGTTGACTGAAATAATCGTTAATAATTATCCTCAAGAATACCCTTGTCCACACACCATATAGGGAGAGGAAGGTCAGATGTCAGGTCACATAACTAGTGGCCACCTGCTCTCCACGGGGGATTATGAAGCCCCACCTCACTGCTACCTCTGTGCTTTGAAGGACCTCAACACCTGTATCTCCCTTACTCGGTCTGAGGATAGCATAAACAAAAGTACTCACTGTTCTTATTTTCTCTTTCCAGTTGTGACTGGTGCACATATCTCTTCACAGTGAAGAGAAGGTTCTGCATACACACACACACACACACACACACACACACACACACACACACACACACACACACACACACACACACACACATATATATATATATATATATATATATATATATATATATATATGTATATTATATTTTTTTTATTATTATTTTGCTTTGTCGCTGTCTCCCGCGTTTGCGAGGTAGCGCAAGGAAACAGACGAAAGAAATGGCCAAACCCACCCCCATACACATGTATATACACACACGTCCACATACGCAAATATACATACCTATACATCTCAATGTACACATATATATACACACACAGACACATACATATATACCCATGCACACAATTCACACTGTCTGTCTTTATTCATTCCCATCGCCACCTCGCCACACATGGAATACCGTCCCCCTCCCCCCTCATGTGTGCGGGGTAGCGATAGGAAAAGACAACAAAGGCCTCATTCGTTCACACTCAGTCTCCAGCTGTCATGCAATAATGCCCGAAACCACAGCTCCCTTTCCACAACCAGGCCCCACACAACTTTCCATGGTTTACCCCAGACGCTTCACATGCCCTGATTCAATCCACTGACAGCATGTCAACCCCGGTATACCACATCGATCCAATTCACTCTATTCCTTGCCCGCCTTTCACCCTCCTGCATGTTCAGGCCCCGATCACTCAAAATCTTTTTCACTCCATCTTTCCACCTCCAATTTGTTCTCCCACTTCTCCTCGTTCCCTCCACCTCCGACACATATATCCTCTTGGTCAATCTTTCCTCACTCATTCTCTCCATGTGCCCAAACCATTTCAAAACACCCTCTTCTGCTCTCTCAACCGCGCTCTTTTTATTTCCACACATCTCTCTTACCCTTACATTACTTACTCGATCAAACCACCTCACACCACACATTGTCCTCAAACATCTCATTTCCAGCACATCCACCCTCCTGCGCAAAACTCTATCCATAGCCCACGCCTCGCAACCATACAACATTGTTGGAACCACTATTCCTTCAAACATACCCATTTTTGCTTTACGAGATAATGTTCCCGACTTCCACACATTCATCAAGGCTCCCAGGATTTTCGCCCCCTCCCCCACCCTATGATTCACTTCCGCTTCCATGGTTCCATCCGCTGCCAGATCCACTCCCAGATATCTAAAACACTTTACATCCTCCAGTTTTTCTCCTTTCAAACTTACCTCCCAATTGACTTGACCCTCTTAACTTTCTTCTTTCACACACTTTACCAAACTCAGTCACCAGCTTCTACAGTTTCTCACATGAATCAGCCACCAGCGATGTATCATCAGCGAACAACAACTGACTCACTTCCCAAGCTCTCTCATCCACAAGAGACTTCATTCTTGCCCCTCTTTCCAAAACTCTTGCATTCACCTCCCTAACAACCCCATCCATAAACAAATTAAACAACCATGGAGACATCACAAACCCCTGCCGCAAACCTACATTCACTGAGAACCAATCACTTTCCTCTCTTCCTACACGTACACATGCCTTACATCCTCGATAAAAACTTTTCACTGCTTCTAACAACTTGCCACCCACACCATATATTCTTAATACCTTCCACAGAGCATCTATATCAACTCTATCTTATGCCTTCTCCAGATCCATAAATGCTATATACAAATCCATTTGCTTTTCTAAGTATTTCTCACATACATTCTTCAAAGCAAACACCTGATCCACACTTCCTCTAACACTTCTGAAACCACACTGCTCTTCCCCAGTCTGATGCTCTGTACATGCCTTCACCCTCTCACCCTCACCCTCTTGTCTTACGCACTTTATTTACCTCCTTCCAGAACATCTTTTTATTCCCCCTAAAGTTTAATTATACTCTCTCACCCCAACTCTCATTTGCCCTCTTTTTCACCTCTTGCACCTTTCTCTTGACCTCCTGTCTCTTTCTTTTATAAATCTCAAACTCAATTGCATTTTTTCCCGGCAAAAATCGTCCAAATGCCTCTCTCTTCTCTTTCACTAATACTCTTACTTCTTCATCCCACCACTCACTACCCTTTCTAATCAACCCACCTCCCACTCTTCTCATGCCACAAGCATCTTTTGCGCAATCCAACACTGATTCCCTAAATACATCCCATTCCTCCCCCACTCCCCTTACTTCCATTGTTCTCACCTTTTTCCATTCTGTACTCAGTCTCTCCTGGTTCTTCCTCACACAAGTCTCCTTCCCAAGCTCACTTACTCTCACCACCCTCTTCACCCCAACATTCACTCTTCTTTTCTGAAAACCCATACAAATCTTCACCTTAGCCTCCACAAGATAATGATCAGACATCCCTCCAGTTGCACCTCTCAGCACATTAACATCCAGAAGTGTCTCTTTCGCGCGCCTGTCAATTAACAAGTAATCCAATAACGCTCTCTGGCCATCTATCCTACTTACATACGTATATATATATATATATATATATATATATATATATATATATATATATATATATATATATATATATATATATATATATATATATATATATATATATATATATATATATATATATATATATATATATATATGTAGCATTTATGGATCTGGAGAAGGCATATGATAGAGTTGATAGAGATGCTCTGTGGAAGGTATTAAGAATATATGGTGTGGGAGGCAAGTTGTTAGAAGCAGTGAAAAGTTTTTATCGAGGATGTAAGGCATGTGTACGTGTAGGAAGAGAGGAAAGTGATTGGTTCTCAGTGAATGTAGGTTTGCGGCAGGGGTGTTTGATGTCTCCATGGATGTTTAATTTGTTTATGGATGGGGTTGTTAGGGAGGTAAATGCAAGAGTCTTGGAAAGAGGGGCAAGTATGAAGTCTGTTGGGGATGAGAGAGCTTGGGAAGTGAGTCAGTTGTTGTTCGCTGATGATACAGCGCTGGTGGCGGATTCATGTGAGAAACTGCAGAAGCTGGTGACGGAGTTTGGTAAAGTGTGTGGAAGAAGAAAGTTAAGAGTAAATGTGAATAAGAGCAAGGTTATTAGGTACAGTAGGGTTGAGGGTCAAGTCAATTGGGAGGTGAGTTTGAATGAAGAAAAACTGGAGGAAGTGAAGTGTTTTAGATATCTGGGAGTGGATCTGTCAGCGGATGGAACCATGGAAGCGGAAGTGGATCATAGGGTGGGGGAGGGGGCGAAAATCCTGGGAGCCTTGAAGAATGTGTGGAAGTCGAGAACATTATCTCGGAAAGCAAAAATGGGTATGTTTGAAGGAATAGTGGTTCCAACAATGTTGTATGGTTGCGAGGCGTGGGCTATGGATAGAGTTGTGCGCAGGAGGATGGATGTGCTGGAAATGAGATGTTTGAGGACAATGTGTGGTGTGAGGTGGTTTGATCGAGTAAGTAACGTAAGGGTAAGAGAGATGTGTGGAAATAAAAAGAACGTGGTTGAGAGAGCAGAAGAGGGTGTTTTGAAATGGTTTGGGCACATGGAGAGAATGAGTGAGGAAAGATTGACCAAGAGGATATATGTGTCGGAGGTGGAGGGAACGAGGAGAAGAGGGAGACCAAATTGGAGGTGGAAAGATGGAGTGAAAAAGATTTTGTGTGATCGGGGCCTGAACATGCAGGAGGGTGAAAGGAGGGCAAGGAATAGAGTGAATTGGAGCGATGTGGTATTCAGGGGTTGACGTGCTGTCAGTGGATTGAATCAAGGCATGTGAAGCGTCCGGTGTAAACCATGGAAAGCTGTGTAGGTATGTATATTTGCGTGTATGGACGTGTGTATGTACATGTGTATGGGGGGGGGGTTGGGCCATTTCTTTCGTCTGTTTCCTTGCGCTACCTCGCAACCGCGGGAGACAGCGACGAGGTATAAAAAAAAAAAAAAATATATATATATATATATATATATATATATATATATATATATATATATATATATATATATATATATATATGTAGGTTTGCGGCAGGGGTGTGTGATGTCTCCATGGTTGTTTAATTTGTTTATGGATGGGGTTGTTAGGGAGGTGAATGCAAGAGTTTTAGAAAGAGGGGCAAGTATGAAGTCTGTTGGGGATGAGAGAGCTTGGGAAGTGAGTCAGTTGTTGTTCGGTGATGATACAGCGCTGGTGGCTGATTCATGTGAGAAACTGCAGAAGCTGGTGACTGAGTTTGGTAAAGTGTGTGAAAGAAGAAAGTTAAGAGTAAATGTGAATAAGAGCAAGGTTATTAGGTACAGTAGGGTTGAGGGTCAAGTCAATTGGGAGGTGAGTTTGAATGGAGAAAAACTGGAGGAAGTGAAGTGTTTTAGATATCTGGGAGTGGATCTGTCAGCGGATGGAACCATGGAAGCGGAAGTGGATCATAGGGTGGGGGAGGGGGCGAAAATTCTGGGAGCCTTGAAGAATGTGTGGAAGTCGAGAACATTATCTCGGAAAGCAAAAATGGGTATGTTTGAAGGAATAGTGGTTCCAACAATGTTGTATGGTTGCGAGGCGTGGGCTATGGATAGAGATGTGCGCAGGAGGATGGATGTGCTGGAAATGAGATGTTTGAGGAAAATGTGTGGTGTGAGGTGGTTTGATCGAGTAAGTAACGTAAGGGTAAGAGAGATGTGTGGAAATAAAAAGAGCGTGGTTGAGAGAGCAGAAGAGTGTGTTTTGAAATGGTTTGGGCACATGGAGAGAATGAGTGAGGAAAGATTGACCAAGAGGATATATGTGTCGGAGGTGGAGGGAACGAGGAGAAGAGGGAGACCAAATTGGAGGTGGAAAGATGGAGTGAAAAAGATTTTGTGTGATCGGGGCCTGAACATGCAGGAGGGTGAAAGGAGGGCAAGGAATAGAGTGAATTGGAGCGATGTGGTATACAGGGGTTGACGTGCTGTCAGTGGATTGAATCAAGGCATGTGAAGCGTCTGGGGTAAACCATGGAAAGCTGTGTAGGTATGTATATTTGCGTGTGTGGACGTGTGTATGTACATGTGTATGGGGGGGGGGGGGTTGGGCCATTTCTTTCGTCTGTTTCCTTGCGCTACCTCGCAAACGCGGGAGACAGCGACAAAGTATAAAAAAAAAAAAAAAAAAAAATATATATATATATATATATATATATATATATATATATATATATATATATATATATATATATATATATATATATATATAAGTAAAAATCTCAAAATTCCAGGAAATATCAGGATTTCGTCATTACAATGAAAAACACTGAAATATGATGACATACATTTCACTATGGTCTCATTAATTGCCTAAAACTTTCTAGATTTTGTAAAATTTTGACTAGATAAATTTCAAGTTTGCCAGGTTTTGTTATTTTACAAGAGTTCCTTCATCTGTCGTCTGTGAGAACAGTGAGTGTGTGTAGCTTCTGATTCATCAGTGTGGAGGCAAGGTTGACCTACCATCAATTCTTATGCTTCACAGTGATGAAAAGTATTTTGCAAGCAGCATATGCTGAGATGAACCCACATACTCTGTGATGCTGGTCCCTCAATTCTAAAATGAAATATCAAGCCATATTATATTCTCCCGTGTGTCCTCTGGAACCTCGGTCACCTATCAGTCTGGGGATATTGAAAGCCCTCCTCCAGCTCGTCTCGTTCCTGCTCACTTGAAAGACATTTAAATTCCTCACAGATGTATCCTACTCCAAGACTTTCCAGATGATTACTTTCTGAATATTGAAGAAATATAGTTCTAAGTAGGACTTCACGACCAAAGGATCCAACATAATGCTATACTTATTGTCATGATGGACTTTCAGTCGTCTGTGGAGGATGTTTTCTTCTCTACCCTGAGATGGCGTTACACCAACACTTACTGGATTCGTTCATAACGTAGAACCTCGACTGAGCTTAAGGTTCTGTTCATCGTCCATCTTTCTTGTATATTTCCAACATTTTACTGGTCACCACTATTACCAGAACCCCCCAAGATAAACCCCTGCCAGATTCTGCAGCTCATAAGAAATCATTCCAGTAGTCAAGAGTCAATACATATCCATGGCCTTGTTTCCAGCCACCTGCACCTCTCTTCCCAGTCAACCTCAAAACTCTCATTGTCGAAAATCTCATTTCTGTGTTGCTGACCTTGATGTTTGCAGCAGTCACTGTCATGAATACTTCAGTCATCTGAGCTTCTTCAGCCCCGATACTAATAAAGGGTAAAGAAACGGAAATCAGCTAATATACAGAGAAGAATATTAGTAGAACGTTCTTCTAGGTAAAAAAAGTTCGTTTCATAAAAATTTCTAATGATTATCTAAAGGAAAAAACATCAACGCATTTGCTTTTATCTTTCATATTCAAGAAAAAATTTTCTTTGTAAGATGTGGTGTGATGATTTTCTGATGTATTTCTTAATTTATTTATTAATTCTCACCGCTCCTGTCTGAACTCTGGTCCTACCTCTCTGTCCTCCTAACTCTATCTGGTTCTTGGACTTCATCTGCATCAGAAGCTTTCCCTCCTCGACTTTGATCCTTTGTTAGTCTCAGTGACTTCCTTCTCAAAGGAAAAAGTCAGAGGGAGGATAGTGGCCAGCCATTCTCTGCCGGCAGCCACCAAACGAAGGTAGTCCCTTCCCATCTGCAACATGTTGAAGATATTTCTCATATAAAACACACACACACACACACACACACACACACACACACACACACACACACACACACACACATATATGTATATATATATATATATATATATATATATATATATATATATATATATATATATATATATATATATATATATATATATATATAAATCCCCTTAATCCCCTTATCCCTGGGGATAGGGGATTAAGAATACTTCCCACGTATTCCCTGCGTGTCGTAGAAGGCGACTAAAAGGGGAGGGAGCGGGGGGCTGGAAATCCTCCCCTCTCGTTTTTTTTTTTTTTGTTTTTTTTTTTTTTTTAATTTTCCAAAAGAAGGAACAGAGGGGGCCAGGTGAGGATATTCCAAAAAAAGGCCCAGTCCTCTGTTCTTAACGCTACCTCGCCAACGCGGGAAATGACAAATAGTTTAAAAAAAAAAGAAAAGATATATATATATATATATATATATATATATATATATATATATATATATATATATATATATATATATATATATATATATATATATATATATATATATATATATATATATATATATATATATATACATATACATATATGTATTCCTACGAGTCCACAGGGAAAATGAAGCACGATGAGTTCCCAAGTGCACTTTCGTGTAATAATCATATCATCAGGGGAGACACAAGAAAGAATCATACTTAGAAAAGCAAATGGATTTGTATGTAGCATTTATGGATCTGGAGAAGGCATATGATAGAGATTATACCACATCGATCCAATTCACTCTATTCCTTGCCCTCCTTTCACCCTCCTGCATGTTCAGGCCCCGATCACACAAAATCTTTTTCACTCCATCTTTCCACCTCCAATTTGGTCTCCCACTTCTCTCGTTCCCTCCACCTCCGACACATATATCCTCTTGATCAATCTTTCCTCACTCATTCTCTCCATGTGCCCAAACCATTTCAAAACACCCTCTTCTGCTCTCTCAACCACGCTCTTTTTATTTCCACACATCTCTCTTACCCTTACGTTACTTACTCGATCAAACCACCTCACACCACATATTGTCCTCAAACATCTCATTTCCAGCACATCCATCCTCCTGCGCACAACTCTATCCATAGCCCACGCCTCGCAACCATACAACATTGTTGGAACCACTATTCCTTCAAACATACCCATTTTTGCTTTCCGAGATAATGTTCTCGACTTCCACACATTCTTCAAGGCTCCCAGGATTTTCGCCCCCTCCCCCACCCTATGATCCACTTCCGCTTCCATGGTTCCATCCGCTGCCAGATCCACTCCCAGATATCTAAAACACTTTACTTCCTCCAGTTTTGCTCCATTCAAACTTACCTCCCAATTGACTTGACCCTCAACCCTACTGTACCTAATAACCTTGCTCTTATTCACATTTACTCTTAACTTTCTTCTTTCACACACTTTACCAAACTATATATATATATATATATATATATATATATATATATATATATATATATATATATATATATATGGACTTTGTTGTCTTTTCCCAACGCCATGTATATATATATATATACATATATATATATCTCGGAAAGCAAAAATGGGTATGTTTGAAGGAATAGTGGTTCCAACAATGTTGTATTGTTGCGAGGCGTGGGCTATGGATAGAGTTGTGTGCAGGAGGGTGGATTTGCTGGAAATGAGATGCTTGAGGACAATGTGTGGTGTGAGGTGGTTTGATCGAGTAAGTAATGTAAGGGTAAGAGATATGTGTGGAAATAAAAAGAGCGTGGTTGAGAGAGCAGAAGAGGGTGTTTTGAAATGGTTTGGGCACATGGAGAGAATGAGTGAGGAAAGATTGACCAAGAGGATATATGTGTCGGAGGTGGAGGGAACGAGGAGAAGTGGGAGACCAAATTGGAGGTGGAAAGATGGAGTGAAAAAGATTTTGTGTGATCGGGGCCTTAACATGCAGGAGGGTGAAAGGAGGGCAAGGAATAGAGTGAATTGGATCGATGTGGTATACCGGGGTTGACGTGGATTGAATCAGGGCATGTGAAGCGTCTGGGGTAAACCATGGAAAGTTGTGTAGGGCCTGGATGTGGAAAGGGAGCTGTGGTTTCGGGCATTATTGCATGACAGCTAGAGACTGAGTGTGAACGAATGGGGCCTTTGTTGTCCTTTCCTAGTGCTACCTCGCACACATGAGGGGCGAGGGGGATGGTATTCCATGTGTGGCGAAGGTGGCGATGGGAATGAATAAAGGCAGACAGTGTGAATTGTGTGCATGGGCATATATGTATGTGTCTGTGTGTGTATATATATGTGTACATTGAGATGTATAGGTATGTATGTTTGAGTGTGTGGACGTGTATGTATATACATGTGTATGGGGGGGGGGGGAGGTTGGGCCATTTCTTCCGTCTGTTTCCTTGCGCTACCTCGCAATGCGGGAGAAAGCGACAAAGCAAAATAAATAATAAATAACTAATATATATATATATATATATATATATATATATATATATATATATATATATATATATATATATATATATATATATATATATATATACATATATATATGTATATATATATATAAGATGAAACATATATACATATATAATGGCAACCCTTCTTAAGCTTTCAACTTTGTACATAAGCATTACCGTCGAAAGGACATGAGTGTGGCGGTGTTTGTCACATGCAATCGCCTGTGGTGTACAAAGTGGATCATATAATGGCCAGAGTAAAGTGTGTTAGTAGAGCTGAAAGGAGAGATGAATAGAGTAGGTAGTGAGTGGACTGGCCACTGTGGTAGAGGGAGGGGACTATGAAGTTCCTTTATCAGTCTAACTGTTTATGGAGACGGTCAAGAGGGTAGGAAGGAACGAAGTGAGTTGCTGATTCCATCAGGTGTTGATTAAAGTCAAAGTCTGGAGGTGGCGGCGAGATGTTCATCCTTCAGTTGCGATATCTGGTTCCTTACCTCACGAGCACTTGGTGTGGTACTCAGGCAGGCCCTGTACCCTCACACTGTCGGTACATTCACTCGAGCATCGATCAAACTTGTGTCGCACCTTCATGTCCAGGTGACTACGCATACTGCTCAAGTTGAACCTTAGACTGTTGAAGTTATGTTGACACTCACACCTCACGCTACCCAGACGTTCACAAGCATCTCCTCGTCTTGGAAGGTATCATAGTGTGGGTCTTGAGATGTATTAATGCTGCAGTGTGAGAGTGGAGGAGGGAAGCGTGTGCCACAACCGTGTTCTCCTATCTTAGTGCTAACATATGAAGCATAACTTTTCAATCAGGGAAATGTGAGGCAAACTAAATGTTTGTGCTGACAAGTACAACTAGAGAGAGAGAGAGAGAGAGAGAGAGAGAGAGAGAGAGAGAGAGAGAGAGAGAGAGAGAGAGAGAGAGAGAGAGAGAGAGAGAGAGAGATTAACACATACTAATGCTGAGCTTGTGTACTAATATTGTGGCTTTATCAGAATTTAACATTGTACCGTATCAACAGGCGTGTTGATTCTCAAACAAAATGAAGTAAATAATTACCATACATAGATACATAAGAGATGCTGCCCCGTGAGGGACTGTCTGTCTACATGACTCCACGTATACAACAGAGGCATCTGGTCTGGTGGGGATACAGCGTGGGTTACATAGAAACCTGAGCACTTTCATCTACCTCATGCTCACCACCACTTTCACCTACATCGGTCCATGGCCGCTACCTTCCTCTCCATCACCAATACTGGTATTTACACCTTCCTCCCCATCACCAAGACTAGTAATTGTACCTTAATCACTATCACCAAGACTGGTAGCTGTACCTTCCTCCACACCAGTTAGACTGGTAGCTGTACCTTCCTCCACACCAGTAAGACTGGTAGCTGTACCTTCCTCCACACCAGTAAGACTGGTAGCTGTACCTTCCTCCACACCAGTAAGACTGGTAGCTGTACCTTCCTCCACACCAGTAAGACTGGTAGCTGTACCTTCCTCCACACCAGTAAGACTGGTAGCTGTACCTTCCTCCACACCAGTATAACTACTAAATACAGAACATGAGCAGCGGGCGTTCCTCGTCCCCTTTTGTGCTATTGTCATTAAGCCAAAGTTATGGAAGAATCCCAACATTTTCATCTTGATCTTACGTCCAAAGTTTGAGTCTGTCGGGAAGAATGCTAATGCTGAGACGCAAGAACTAATTTTCTTCATTATATTACTGCCAAACTTTTCTCTGTCGGGAAGGATAATTGATGCTGTGAAATGTCTCTTCATTTGGAAGCTTCACTGAAGTTCGCAAACAGAATTCTTCGAGGAGGCAGCTTGATGAAAACAAATTAATAGACTTTGTTCCTCCAGCCATCATGCTGTAAGTACATTTTCATACTGATGTGGAATTAAGTGATTAATCTTGTATACACTGTAGATTAAGTCAAGTATAACGACAGAGAACACTGATTACTGCGTATTTTTCTCAGAAACATCATCAACACACAACCCATACATAAGGCGGTGTCGTGGTCAGGTCTTTAAGCCCAAGTCAGTCTAGTTAAGTCGAGCCACATCCCAGGTCGCGACACCACGTCTCCAACGTCAAGTAGTTTATCATAACTTCCACAACACATCACAATATTTAGCAACACCACTCATGTCCAAGATGCAACATACATACAGAACACTACACCTGTGTTACCCTGCCTCACCTGATACAGACATACTGAGGACACAGAACACTACACCTGTGTTACCCTGCCTCACCTGATACCACAGTGCTGGACCTGCGGTGCTCGTGAGCTGTGCTTCATGGTGGCTGCAGACCAAGTTCCTGGGTCATGTAGGTACGAGTGCAGGAAGACTGTGTGAGGAGTGTGGACGACTGAGGCCACCACATGAGCAACACCAGCTGGCCTCCGTCCACCCAGTACATCATCCATCCAGTACATCGTCCACCCAGTATATCATCCACCCAGTACATCATCCATCCAGTATATCATCCATCCAGTACATCATCCACCCAGTACATCACCCAACCAGTAAATCACCCATCCAGTAAATCATCCATCCAGTACATCGTCCACCCAGTATATCATCCACCCAGTACATCATCCATCCAGTACATCATCCACCCAGTACATCATCCACCCAGTACATCATCCACCCAGTACATCATCCATCCAGTACATCGTCCACCCAGTATATCATCCACCCAGTACATCATCCACCCAGTACATCATCCACCCAGTACATCATCCACCCAGTACATCATCCATCCAGTATATCATCCATCCAGTACATCATCCACCCAGTACATCACCCAACCAGTAAATCACCCATCCAGTAAATCATCCATCCAGTACATCGTTCACCCAATACATCATCCATCCAGTACATCGTCCACCCAGTATATCATCCATCCAGTACATCATCCATCCGGTACATCGTCCACCCAGTACATCATCCAACCAGTACGTCATCCATCCAGTACATCATCCATCCAGTACATCATCCATCCGGTACATCATCCACCCAGTACATCATCCATCCGGTACATCGTCCACCCAGTACATCATCCACCCAGTACATCATCCATCCAGTACATCATCCATCTGGTACATCGTCCACCCAGTACATCATCCATCCAGTACATCATCCACCCAGTACATCATCCATCCAGTACATCGTCCACCCAGTGCATCACCCATCCGGTACATCATCCACCCAGTACATCCACCAACCCAGAACATCATCCACCCAGAACACCATCCACCCAGACATCATCCACCCGGTACATCATCCACCCAGACATCATCCTCTTAGTACATCATCCACCCAGACATCATCCATCCAGTATATCATCCACCCACCCAGTACATCCATCCAGTATACCATCCACCCAGACATCATCCACTAGTACATCATTCACACAGACATTATCCATCTGGTATATCATCAACCCACCCAGTACATCCGTCCAGTATACCATCCACCCAGACATCATCCACTGAATATATCATTCGCCCAGTACATCATCCACCCAGACATCATCCATCCAGTACATAATCCATCCAGGACATTATCCATCCAGACACCATCCATCCAGGATATCATCCACCCGGTACATCATTCACCCAGAACATCCATCCACTCAGACATCATCCACCCTGTACATCATCCACCCAGTACATCATCCACCCAGACATCATCCACTCAGTACATCATCCATCCAGTACATCGTCCACCCAGACATCATCCATCCAGCATATCATCCACCCGGCACATCATCCCACTGCAACACCCACTTGCCATCACTGTTACTATCACTGCAACACCCACCTGCCATCACTGTTACTGCCACTGCAACACCCACTTGCCATCACTGTTACTACCACTGCAACACCCACCTGCCATCACTGTTACTACCACTGCAACAACCACCTGCCATCAGTGTTACTACCACTGCAACACCCACCTGCCATCACTGTTACTGCCACTGCAACACCCACCTGCCATCACTGTTACTACCACTGCAACACCCACCTGCCATCACTGTTACTACCACTGCAACACCCACCTGCCATCACTGTTACTACCACTGCAACACCCACCTGCCATCATTGTTACTACCACTGCAACACCCACCTGCCATCACTGTTACTGCCACTGCAACACCCACCTGCCATCACTGTTACTACCACTGCAACACCCACCTGCCATCACTGTTACTACCACTGCAACACCCACCTACCATCACTGTTACTACCACTGCAACACCCACCTGCCATCACTGTTACTACCACTGCAACACCCACCTGCCATCACTGTTACTACCACTGCAACACCCACCTGAAATCAGTGTTACTCCCACAGCAATATTTTAAATGAATGAAAGTCTGGCATAGTGGTGGAGGGAGGGAGGTCTGGCCTGGTGGTGGAAGGAGGGAGGTCTAGCCTGGTGGTGGAGGGAGGGAGGTCTGGCCTGCCGGTGGAAGGAGGGAGGTCTGGCCTGCAGGTGGAGGGAGGGAGGTCTAGCCTGGTGGTGGAGGGACGGAGGTCTGGCCTGGTGGTGGAGGGACGGAGGCCTGGCCTGGTGGTGGAGGGAGGAAGGTCTGGCCTGGTGGTGGAGGGAGGGAGGTCTGGCCTGGTGGTGGAGGGAGGGAGGTCTGGCCTGGTGGTGGAGGGAGGGAGGTCTGGCCTGCAGGTGGAGGGAGGGAGGTCTGGCCTGCAAGTGGAGGGAGGGAGGTCTGGCCTGGTGGTGGAGGGACGGAGGCCTGGCCTGGTGGTGGAGGGATGGAGGCCTGGCCTGATGGTGGAGGGACGGAGGTCTGGCCTGGTGGTGGAGGGACGGAGGCCTGGCCTGGTGGTGGAGGGACGGAGGCCTGGCCTGGTGGTGGAGGGAGGGAGGCCTGGTCTGGTGGTGGAGGGACGGAGGCCTGGCCTGGTGGTGGAGGGAGGGAGGCCTGGTCTGGTGGTGGAGTGACGGAGGCCTGGCCTGGTGGTGGAGGGAGGGAGGCCTGGCCTGGTGGTGGAGGGAGGGAGGCCTGGCCTGGTGGTGGAGGGAGGGAGGCCTGGCCTGGTGGTGGAGGGACGGAGGCCTGGCCTGGTGGTGGAGGGAGGGAGGCCTGGCCTGGTGGTGGAGGGACGGAGGCCTGGCCTGGTGGTGGAGGGACGGAGGCCTGGCCTGGTGGTGGAGGGAGGGAGGCCTGGTCTGGTGGTGGAGTGACGGAGGCCTGGCCTGGTGGTGGAGTGACGGAGGCCTGGCCTGGTGGTGGAGGGACGGAGGCCTGGCCTGGTGGTGGAGGGAGGGAGGCCTGGCCTGGTGGTGGAGGGAGGGAGGCCTGGTCTGGTGGTGGAGTGACGGAGGCCTGGCCTGGTGGTGGAGGGTTACAGTTGACAAAGGAGACATTTACATTTACATTAAAGAAACGGAGAGCAACACATTTCGTGAGCTTCACTTGGTACAAGTGCTGGAGGAGTTGATAGATTACTTGGCTCATCTTGTTATTAGATCCTCAGGAGGTGAGGTCGACCTACTCACCTGTCGGCCGAAGTCTTTCCTTCACTACATGAGAAACATTAAGTGAGTATTCCTGTATTTATTCAGCCTGGAAAACGTAAGTAATTGGCTCAAAAAAAAAAGAAAAGTCAGGATTATGGTTTGACTCGTAGAAAACGTGTCATCACGACGAATTGCTGTCTACACTATGGAAGAATGAGAAGGTTATCAGGTGAAGTAAGCGACCAACCAGCCAGCCAGGCCACAAGGATCCAGCAGATCATGCGGCGTCTCTCACAGTGGAGGAGGAGGAGCTTCTGGTAGTACGAGAAGCAGCAACCTTCTTACCTCCAGTGGCCGGGGACAGGGAGGGTCTGCTGCCTCACAGACAACAGGGAGGGTCTGCTGCCACACAGACAACAGGGAGGGTCTGCTGCCTCACAGACAACAGGGAGGGTCTGCTACCTCACAGACAACAGGGAGGGTCTGCTGCCACACAGAAAACAAGGAGGGTCTGCTGCCACACAGACAACAGGGAGGGTCTGCTGCCACACAGACAACAGGGAGGGTCTGCTGCCACACAGACAACAGGGAGGGTCTGCTGCCACACAGACAACAGGGAGGGTCTGCTGCCACACAGACAACAGGGAGGGTCTGCTGCCACACAGACAACAGGGAGGGTCTGCTGCCACACAGACAACAGGGAGGGTCTGCTGCCACACAGACAACAGGGAGGGTCTGCTGCCTCACAGACAACAGGGAGGGTCTGCTGCCACACAGACAACAGGGAGGGTCTGCTGCCACACAGACAACAGGGAGGGTCTGCTGCCACACAGACAACAGGGAGGGTCTGCTGCCACACAGACAACAGGGAGGGTCTGCTGCCACACAGACAACAGGGAGGGTCTGCTGCCTCACAGACAACAGGGAGGGTCTGCTGCCACACAGACAACAGGGAGGGTCTGCTGCCACACAGACAACAGGGAGGGTCTGCTGCCACACAGACAACAGGGAGGGTCTGCTGCCACACAGACAACAAGGAGGGTCTGCTGCCACACAGACAACAAGGAGGGTCTGCTGCCACACAGACAACAAGGAGGGTCTGCTGCCACACAGACAACAAGGAGGGTCTGCTGCCACACAGACAACAAGGAGGGTCTGCTGCCACACAGACGTGTGCCAGACTGATACTACCTTGGACGGCACAGAGCATCCTGCCAGGATGATCTCAGACTCTGCCTGTCTCTGGTGAGGTTATGGTGATGTATATCACACTGAGGAACTTGGGTACTGCAGGGGAACAGATCCAGCTAAACCTTATCAGCACCTCCTATACCACAGGCCAACCTCCCTAGGTTAAGATCAATGTTACTACTGCTGTCCTGTGTAGATGAGATGGTGGAGCTGACGACACTTACTCGACTACAGAGAATAATTGGTCTCCTTCATCAAAACATCTCTGGGTTTATTGTAGGTTCAGGTACAGCTAATGTATGAGGACAACCTAATGGTAGCATCTCTGTCTTTTTATATTTTGAAAACGCGTTTGAGACTCGATCCAATGTGCATATTTCAACTGTCTTGTGGATAAAACTGTTACAAGAAAGCTGTTCACTTAAACGCACTTCATGTTCGCTCACCTCTATCACCAGAACTCTGCCTCAGAACTAATAACATTGTCAAAACTTGAATCAAGACCATACAAAACAATGCAAGTGGATGTTACAGGAGCGCCAAGATGGGGGAGAACGTATAGTTGTGCCTAGAAACATTCTCATCCCATAATGTCATGGATTAAAGCTCTCACTTCTCTGCTGGTCAATGTTACCAAAGGATGTACTTGAAGAAGAGACTGGAACCAGTCCCTTCCTGTAGGACGCGCTATCTGCTTGGTGAAGTCCAGATGGCAACAGTGTACAACAGCTCAGGTCCGTGATGGCTTAGCTAGACCTTCCTGACGCAGGATCCTACACTTGTCATGTTGGTGACCAGACCTGCCACTCACCAGGTAATCTTCACCATTCGTTGCAGTTCATGTTACATATTGTATCTACTATGAGCAGATGGACCAGGTCTCCTTGTCTGCTGCTGCATCTGTCTACTGATCCTACTGCTTCTGTAGCCTGTAGAATAAATAACAATGTTTCTACTGTACAAACAGTATACTTGCCTGTACGTTCTCCCATGAGCTGATGTCCTAACACAATAATTGACAATAAATTGAAACTTGAAGTCACTTCAGCCTACTGATAATGTAAATGTGATAAAGTATATATACTTAACATTTCATAATCTTCACTTATAGGCCAAAGTGGCACAGGTTGGTGGCCATGTTGGCCTGTATGGGATTGAATCATCAGACAACTGAGCTAAACACAGCAACGGACGGTCGGTCGGGGAACGAAGGTAAGCAACGCCTCACACCGTCACTCTCTGGCTAACCAGCAGCTGGAGCAGGACAGCCAGAGCCAAGTAGCTGCAATGACGGGCTTCTTCTAAATCATCATCCACTACTCAGTGGCGCCTTGAGAGAGAGAGAGAGAGAGAGAGAGAGAGAGAGAGAGAGAGAGAGAGAGAGAGAGAGAGAGAGAGAGAGAGAGAGAGAGAGAGAGAGAGAGAGAGAGAGAACTTTACTAAGTTCAGTTTAACAATATCCTTGGTGAGATTATCTGTTGTGTTAAAATAAATTCTATTTCTAAATCCGATGATTTGATGTGACTGACATTGTATAATCTGTTGTTGTTGAACAACTGTCATGCTGATTAAATCAGACTCAATGAAATGTATCTTTAAAATATATGAAGCAGACGTTGAAGAAACAGCGAACTCTATTTGAAAAGAGAGTCAACATAACGAATTGAGTATGACGTATCTACCTAATATGAACGTTGCAAAAGCTTCTGTAAACTAACTTCCATGTTGATAAAAATAATCTTATCTTAAACAAATGACTAATTAGTGCAAACCATCAAAGCCTCATACCATCAAAGCCTCATAACCCTGGTATGAGGGTTCACTGTCATGTGGTCATCACTATTAAAGCCTCATAACCCTGGTATGAGGGTTCACTGTCATGTGGTCATCACTATCAAAGCCTCATAACCCTGGTATGAGGGTTCACTGTCATGTGATCACTATCAAACACTCATAACCCTGGTATGAGGGTTCACTATCATGTGATCATCACCATCAGAAACTCATAACCTTGGTATGAGGGTTCACTGTCATGTGGTCATCATTATCAAACACTCATAACCCTGGTATGAGGGTTCACTGTCATGTGATCACTATCAAACACTCATAACCCTGGTATGAGGGTTCACTATCATGTGGTCATCACTATCAAACACTCATAACCCTGGTATGAGGGTTCACTGTCATGTGGTCATCACTATCAAAGCCTCATAACCCTGGTATGAGGGTTCACTGTCATGTGGTCATCACTATCAAACACTCATAACCCTGGTATGAGGGTTCACTATCATGTGATCATCACCATCAGAAACTCATAACCTTCTCTGTTTTCCTTCCACAGCGAGTATGTGATACACAACATAATTCTACATATGTAGTACAAATAAGCACATCTACGCAGAACTCACAACTATAAATAAAGATGACAGAATGTCACCATCAGACATCCGCAATATATCGTATACGAACAAAAATTAGTTTTTAACAGAAAAAGTTTTTGGTATTTGTGGTAAAATTGTCAAAACTTTTACAAAACACATCAATGGCCGCCCTGCGTGTTTGAAGTGAAGCAAGAATAGTAATATTTGATGTTTATTCCTCTTTTTATCGGGGAAAAAATAATTGAATTTGAAATTACTTTTCTGTTTCCTGTGATCTTGAAAACCTTTGAGGTAATACGAAGCCACAGGAACACAAGGATATTACAAGTCTTTACAAAGATTTGAATACATGATCAACATGTTTGTTGGGTCTGTCAGGGAGCGAGCAGCTGCTCCTAGCCCAGGATGATCAAGGGAGCTGCTCCTAGCCCAGGATGATCAAGGGAGCTGCTCCTAGCTCAGGATGATCAAGGGAGCTGCTCCTAGCCCAGGATGATCAAGGGAGCTGTTCCTGGCCCAGGATGATCAAGGGAGCTGTCCCTGGCCCAGGATGATCAAGGGAGCTGTTCCTGGCCCAGGATGATCAAGGGAGCTGTTCCTGGCACAGGATGATCAAGGGAGCTGCTCCTGGCACAGGATGATCAAGGGAGCTGTTCCTGGCACAGGATGATCAAGGGAGCTGTTCCTGGCACAGGATGATCAAGGGAGCTGTTCCTGGCCCAGGATGATCAAGGGAGCTGTTCCTGGCACAGGATGATCAAGGGAGCTGTTCCTGGCACAGGATGATCAAGGGAGCTGCTCCTAACCCAGGATGATCAAGGGAGCTGTTCCTGGCACAGGATGATCAAGGGAGCTGTTCCTGGCCCAGGATGATCAAGGGAGCTGTTCCTGGCACAGGATGATCAAGGGAGCTGTTCCTGGCACAGGATGATCAAGGGAGCTGTTCCTGGCCCAGGATGATCAAGGGAGCTGTTCCTGGCACAGGATGATCAAGGGAGCTGTTCCTGGCACAGGATGATCAAGGGAGCTGCTCCTAACCCAGGATGATCAAGGGAGCTGTTCCTGGCACAGGATGATCAAGGGAGCTGTTCCTGGCCCAGGATGATCAAGGGAGCTGTTCCTGGCACAGGATGATCAAGGGAGCTGTTCCTGGCACAGGATGATCAAGGGAGCTGTTCCTGGCACAGGATGATCAAGGGAGCTGTTCCTGGCCCAGGATGATCAAGGGAGCTGTTCCTGGCACAGGATGATCAAGGGAGCTGTTCCTGGCACAGGATGATCAAGGGAGCTGCTCCTAACCCAGGATGATCAAGGGAGCTGTTCCTGGCACAGGATGATCAAGGGAGCTGTTCCTGGCCCAGGATGATCAAGGGAGCTGTTCCTGGCACAGGATGATCAAGGGAGCTGTTCCTGGCACAGGATGATCAAGGGAGCTGTTCCTGGCCCAGGATGATCAAGGGAGCTGTTCCTGGTCCAGGATGATCAAGGGAGCTGTTCCTGGCACAGGATGATCAAGGGAGCTGTTCCTGGCCCAGGATGATCAAGGGAGCTGTTCCTGGCACAGGATGATCAAGGGAGCTGTTCCTGGCACAGGATGATCAAGGGAGCTGTTCCTGGCCCAGGATGATCAAGGGAGCTGTTCCTGGCACAGGATGATCAAGGGAGCTGTTCCTGGCCCAGGATGATCAAGGGAGCTGTTCCTGGTCCAGGATGATCAAGGGAGCTGTTCCTGGCACAGGATGATGGAAACAAAATGAGGACATTACATCTCCGGACTCATCATGGTGTCAGGAGGGCGAGCACTGTGCATCCTTGAGGTCAACCTTGTGACTCTGAAGGTTAGTGTGGATCATATATAGAGGACCCATGAGGGGAGAGAGAGAGAGAGAGAGAGAGAGAGAGAGAGAGAGAGAGAGAGAGAGAGAGAGAGAGAGAGAGAGAGAGAGAGAGAGAGAGAGAGAGAGAGAGAGAGAGAGAGAGAGAGAGAGAGAGAGATGAGAGAATAAGGCAGCAAGGAGAAGGAAGGAGAGTTGGAGAGGCCTTCAGTTGCAGGAGTGTGTACTTCACAATATACTCTTTCTTGTGGTGCTTTATGTCAAAACAGCACTGATTTTTCTTGACAAAAGTTCCCCCACTTCTGAACTTATATCCTCTGTCAGCCGTTCCTCATTACTTGTCTCCATGTGACCAAACCATTTCAAAACACCCTCTTCTGCTCTCTCAACCACGCTCTTTTTATTACCACACATCTCTCTTACCCTTTCATTACTTACTCGATCAAACCACCTCACACCACATATTGTCCTCAAACATCTCATTTCCAACACATCCACCCTCCTCCGCACAGCCTTACCTATGGCCCATTTCTCACGTCTATATAACATTGTTGGTATTACTAATCCATCAAACATACCCATTTTTGTCCTCCCAGATAACATTCTTCATCCCTCCCAGAACCTTCGCTCCCTCCCCCACACTGTGACACTTCCGCCTCCATGGTTCCATTAGCTGTCATATTAAGGAAATGGTACGTCACATTCATGTCTAAGAAAATGGTATGTCACATTCATGTTTAAGAAAATGGTATGTCATATATGTGTTTACGGAAAGGTTACGTTATATACGTGTTTAAGGGAATGGCATGTCTCATTCTTGCTTAAGGATATGGTACATCACAATCGTGTTTAAGGAAATGGTAGATCATATTCGTATTTACAAAAATGATACGTTATACTCGCGTTAAAGAAGTGAAAGTTTTCTTACTTTTAGAAACCTGAGAAAAAAAGTCTTCCTCATATTCCTCTGTATCATTGTAATCCTTGATTCAATTTAATCCTCTGTATTAATATAATCCTTAATTCAATGTAATCATCTATATAAAAAATCCTCTATATGAATATAATCCTAAATTCAGTATAATCCTTTGTATCAATATCATCCTTTATATCAATATAATCTTTTTATCAATATAATCCTCGTTATGAATATAATCCTCGCCATCAATATAATTTTCTATATGAATATGATACTACCAGTATATTCCATTAAATCAATATATTCCTCTATATCAATATAATCACCTAAATCAGTATAGTCTTTTTTTTTTTTTTTTTTTGCCGCTGTCTCCCGCGTTTGCGAGGTAGCGCAAGGAAACAGACGAAAGAAATGGCCCAACCCACCCCCATACACATGTATATACATACGTCCACACACGCAAATATACATACCTACACAGCTTTCCATGGTTTACCCCAGACGCTTCACATGCCTTGATTCAATCCACTGACAGCACGTCAACCCCGGTATACCACATCGCTCCAATTCACTCTATTCCTTGCCCTCCTTTCACCCTCCTGCATGTTCAGGCCCCGATCACACAAAATCTTTTTCACTCCATCTTTCCACCTCCAATTTGGTCTCCCTCTTCTCCTCGTTCCCTCCACCTCCGACACATATATCCTCTTGGTCAATCTTTCCTCACTCATTCTCTCCATGTGCCCAAACCATTTCAAAACACCCTCTTCTGCTCTCTCAACCACGCTCTTTTTATTTCCACACATCTCTCTCACCCGTACGTTACTTACTCGATCAAACCACCTCACACCACACATTGTCCTCAAACATCTCATTTCCAGCACATCCATCCTCCTGCGCACAACTCTATCCATAGCCTACGCCTCGCAACCATACAACATTGTTGGAACCACTATTCCTTCAAACATACCCATTTTTGCTTTCCGAGATAATGTTCTCGACTTCCACACATTCTTCAAGGCTCCCAGAATTTTCGCCCCCTCCCCCACCCTATGATCCACTTCCGCTTCCATGGTTCCATCCGCTGCCAGATCCACTCCCAGATATCTAAAACACTTCACTTCCTCCAGTTTTTCTCCATTCAAACTCACCTCCCAATTGACTTGACCCTCAACCCTACTGTACCTAATAACCTTGCTCTTATTCACATTTACTCTTAACTTTCTTCTTTCACACACTTTACCAAACTCAGTCACCAGCTTCTGCAGTTTCTCACATGAATCAGCCACCAGCGCTGTATCATCAGCGAACAACAACTGACTCACTTCCCAAGCTCTCTCATCCCCAACAGACTTCATACTTGCCCCTCTTTCCAAAACTCTTGCATTCACCTCCCTAACAACCCCATCCATAAACAAATTAAACAACCATGGAGACATCACACACCCCTGCCGCAAACCTACATTCACTGAGAACCAGTCACTTTCCTCTCTTCCTACACGTACACATGCCTTACATCCTCGATAAAAACTTTTCACTGCTTCTAACAACTTTCCTCCCACACCATATATTCTTAATACCTTCCACAGAGCATCTCTATCAACTCTATCATATGCCTTCTCCAGATCCATAAATGCTACATACAAATCCATTTGCTTCTATATGAATTTAATCCCCTACATCAATATAATCCACCATGTGGATACAATTCCCTGCATCAATATAATCTCCATGTGAATATAATTCCCTACCTCAATATAATCTCCATGTGAATATAATTCCCTACATCAATGTATTCCTCCATGTGAATATAATTCCCTACATCAACATAATCCCCAAATGAACATAATCCCCTACATTAATATATTCCTCCATGTGAATTTAATTCCCTACATCAATATAATCCCCATATGAATATAATCCCCTACATTACTATATTCCTCCATGTGAATTTAATTCCCTACATCAATATAATCCCCATATGAACATAATCCCCTACATTAATGTATTCCTCCATGTGAATTTAATTCCCTACATCAATGTAATCCCCTACATCAATATAATCCCCTACATCAATATAATCCCCTACATCAATATAATCCCCTACATCAATATAATCCCCTACATCAATATAATCCCCTACATCAATATAATCCCCTACATCAATATGAACTTTTACATGTTGCCCCAACATTAGAGTTTCCAAACTTCAGAGGTAGAGGGTTGCGGGGCGCCCCGCCCCGCCCCGCCCCGCCCCGCCCAATGTTTCAAGGTCTGGAATGTGGCGTCCTGGGGAGGGAGGTGAGGACGGTGTAGCCGGTGTGCCTCTCCTGCAACACTGACGGGGTAACATGACGAGAGGGAGCACACAGTTGGCCAGCCCACCATCCTGGACTACTGGACAACGTCTTCTGTAGCTACACTTCAGACAATCTACTGACCTCCATTTGAACTGTCTCCTATCTCACACACCCACACAACTCTTCCTCACACACCTACACAACTCTTCCTCACACACCCACACAACTCTTCCTCACACACCTACACAACTCTTCCTCACACACCTACACAACTCTTCCTCACACACCTACACAAGTCTTCACAAGTCTTCCTCACACACCTACACAACTCTCCCTTACACACCTACACAAGTCTTCACAAGTCTTCTTCACACACCTACACAACTCCTCCTGATATGCCTACACAAGTCTTCCACATACACCTACACACTCCTCCTGATAAGCCTACACAAGTCCTCTACAACACCTATATAGATCTTAACACGGCTCCTACATAACTCCTCCTCTCACATCACATACATAACTCTCCCTCACACACCTCCAACACTGTTTTCCATCACATGGCCATTATTAACATTTTGTGCTCTTCCTCACACACCTACACAACACTTTACACGAACCTAAACAGCTTCCTGTGTGAACTAATGCAACGTTATAAAACTCGATGAAGATTATATTGAATTATATGTTGTCAAAATCGTAGCATAACATCCACTGTATAACAGTCCTTCGATAAACAGAGAAGACTGCCCGGTCACTGCTGGATCTAGCCGCCTGGAGATCGATTGTTGGAACAAAACAAGCTAGATAAACACATATTTCCATACGACCCACACGGGAGTCTCTCTCTCTATCTCTCTCTCTCTCTCTCTCTCTCTCTCTCTCTCTCTCTCTCTCTCTCTCTCTCTCTCTCATTGTGACAATTTATTTTTCCCTTAATTCAAACTCCAGCCACATGTATGGAAGTTTACCAGTAGGAGAAATACGTTTTTCCTTTGTACAAGGTGAAGAATCTGCAGATGATGATGGCTCAAGGAATGTACAATCTTGCCACATCATTGTTTGTTATATTGTCATTATGAACGCAATACACAGACACACAGACACACACACACACACACACACACACACACACACACACACACATCTGTGCTCACTAGTCAGAACAATAGTCAAAGGTTCAGATCTTGTGTTCGACAATTTTCTGAAAGCCCTATGATGAGCACTCACTCTCCCTCAGTCTCTCCTTCTTCCTCTGACCCTTATAAACTCATACCTTCCATGTACTCATCTTACACTCTCTCCCTCTCAAACTCACCCTCCTACACTCATACCTTCCCTACCCTCATACCTACACTACACTCATACCTTCCCTACACTCATACCCTCCCTGCTATCATGTTTACCTTACACTGATACCTACCCTACTCTCATACCTTCCCTGCTCTTATGTTTATCTTACACTGATACCTACCCTACACTCATACCTTCCCTGCTCTCATGTTTACCTTACACTGATACCTACCCTACACTCATACCTTCCCTGCTCTCATGTTTACCTTACACTGATACCTACCCTACACTCATACCTACCCTACACTCATACCTTCCCTGCTCTCATGTTTACCTTACACTGATACCTACCCTACCTACACTCATAGGTTTCCTTCACTCATACCTTTCCCACATCATCCCTCCTTACACTTTTCTTTCCACTTTCTTATCAGTCTCCCTCACTCACCCCTCACTCTTCCCACACCATTACTCTCCTCCTCAATGTTCGGTTGATGATTGATGAATCAAACTGGCGAAAAATAAGCAAATGCAAGATACACGCAGTCAGCTCGGGTCCTGATTCAGACAAAATCTTGTTGTGCGTACTCGAAGGTAAATACACCCTGACTTTCCCCCACACAATCACCCTTCTACACTCTTACCCTCCCACACATGGCAACCTCCAAGGCAGTCAGGCTCCTTCACTCCAATCCTTCCTCACACTATTCCTCATGCACTTTCCTTAACTAACTCACCACACAACCTCTGACACTTTCATTCTCGTGACTTCACCAGGTAGGATTCGCCATTTACTTCAGGGTCAGACGAGGAACAACGAACAATTTGGTCAGCATTGTTAATAAAAGTTTGCGTAAGTCATAAAGACTAAAAGTTTCGTCCGCATGAAGGCGAATGAGAGGTCAACTTAGCTTTGTTTGGATTACATGGAGAAAAATCACGAGCAGAAATTCCTTTGTTCCCTGAACGAGCGCACAACAAACATTTTCACTTAACTGTTATTATGTTTTATCTTGCCAAGGCATTCTTATTTTTTTTACACATCAATTACCTATGTTTTACACTTAACTTTTTACATTTCATTTTGTTGGCTTTCTATCAAGTGTTCTGTTTTTCTTCTCCGAACAAAAAGGAGAAAAAATTCCGTTCGAGACAATATACTGCCGTACTTGCCCGTAACGTGTCAGGCTGCCCACACACTCAGCCATCAGGTAGACAGAGGAAGCGCTTCTTTGCAATTACTAATTGTGTTCCTGAAAGAAAACTTAAAGTTTCTTTTGATTACATGTATTTATTAAAAAAAATATGTTGATCTAAGACTATATTAGAAGCAACAGAGAAATTATCTCCTTACATCAGTGATCCATACTTACTGACCCATCCAGAGTTTAACAGGTCTGCTAAGGTCATTCTGATTGCCTGATTAGCCGTCGTCACGAGATCTCTCGTACAGGACGCTGGTCGTGTTTGTAAACATACAGGGGAAGTTACCCGACCTAACCTAACCTAACCTAACCATACAGGGGAAGTTACCTAACCTAACCTAACCTAACCATACAGGGGAAGTTACCAAACCTAACCTAACCTAACCTAACCATACAGGGGAAGTTACCTAACCTAACCTAACCTAACCTAACCTAACCATACAGGGGAAGTTACCAAACCTAACCTAACCTAACCTAACCTAACCTAACCTAACCTAACCTAACCTAACCTAACCTAACCATACAGGGGAAGTTACCTAACCTAACCTAACCTAACCATACAGGGGAAGTTACCAAACCTAACCTAACCTAACCTAACCTAACCTAACCTAATCTACATGAAGGTGTGGATGAGTCATCCGTATCTTTAGTAGGTTGTAGGCGGCAGCTGGGGTCAGGCTGGTGCTGTACTGTTGTGTTGCAAGTTTTGCCGACAGTCACCTTACCAGACTGACGGACAGTAACCTCCTCCTCCCTCTGGCTTGTACGATAATTCGATAGTTACCACATTCTGGCTGCCTGGCTGGTTACTTTGGGAGGTTGGCTGGCTGGCTGGCTGGTCTGGGAAGCCGGCTGATTGGCTGGGTCTCATCAATTCATCACTTCCCTTCGTCACTTGACCCTGCCCTCGGTAGCCACGTAATCAATATATGCAAAAGTTTGAACAAAATCTGTTGTAAACTTATATGATGGAAAATCTAGTTATTGTTCATGAGGGAAGGGTTTTATATCAGGAAATATAGGAAGGCCGAGGGTAGATATAGGGCAATGAATAGTGAATGTGGCGAGGAATGGGAACACTCAGATGAATGTTGTGTATGTATAACACAGTCGTGAGTGAATGATATGGAATGTTTGAGAAGTAAAGTCATATTCTCAGAATTCTTCATATCGTCTCAGTGTGTTAATGATATCCGTCGTTGTTATCACAGTTAGCATTTTGAAATTAATAGTGACTAATTATTGTGTAGTATTTGTTCAATTAATTGATACAAAAATGATACTAGTATTTACCCCACAGTTATTACCTCAGCTGTACTGGATGAAATCTTATCCCTAGGATTTCTTCCCTCTTCCTGGAATGAGATGGAGACATCACCAGCACAAGTTCTGAGCCGCCCAACTCCAGCAGCAGAGCATCTGGTCCTATAACCCAGCAGCTGCAGGTGACCAGGTGTGTGGTGTCACCTCGACCACGGGATGGGCAACACTTGGGAACAGTCTAGACACGATCCAAGGCGCTCCTCCTAGATGTGGGAAAAAACTGTCACTAACTCTACTGGTTGATGGTCATGAGTCGCTCTAATGAAAGTTCCTCCTCACGATGACACGTGCGAGGGCAACTTGACTGACCACAAACAGCTCTCCAAGGTGGAGTGTATGGAACGGTTCCATAGCACCTGACCTGGGCACCAGCAGTCAACCCTCAAAGTGATAACGCTTGCCCCTGGCGGCATCACTCAGTACCAATTATCTTTTTCTTTCTTTTGTGATAATTGTTTGTTTGTACATCACAGAGCAGACAACTAACATTAACGTTGTGGGCTGGAACTCCTGCTATTGTCCTAGAGTGCCTGGATACCTCCTACGGTGGAGCTACGGACAGCCAGCCTCTGAAGGATTCCAGGTGTGAGGTGGTCAGGCTCAGGCCCTTAGAGCAGTGCTGTGAGGCTGTGTTGTGCCAAGGAACGCCCAGTAAAGTTCAACCTGTGACACATGTACTGTTGGCAGGAACCTCTGAGGAACCACTGAGAAAGTACCACGAATGGGGTCAAGTAGGTCACCAGTTACCCAGTACAGTGAAGACAACGGTTGTGGGGACAGTACTTACCTCAGGAGGGTGGTCAAACACCTGACCTTCAGCTGTGTCTGTTTTACCGCTGTATAATGATAAGTCGGTGTCTGATGAATTCTGGCATCTGGTCAGTCTTCCATGGAAAGAAATGTTGATTATGACCAGAACTACAGATGGACATGAGAAAATCCAGAGTCAGAGATGATCTCTGCTCGGTTACTGAAGCTCTTCATTTGTAACAACATTGACCTCCATCCACCACATCTGATATTTTTTTCATTCGTTGCTCAGAGGAACTACCCGTTAACAGACAAAATAAAGACAAACTACGAACAGCAACAGTCAACAATAACATACACGATATCACCATAATTAATGTCTCTCGTAAGCATTGCATTTCATGGTGAAAATTAGATCAAGTGATCTAAATTTTTGTGTAAAGTTTCTTTTCAGTTAAAACGAAGCCAATTGGAAAATAGACACGAAGCATTTAAGCAATGAATATCATTAAAACGTTGTTAACGTATATAACCCACACTCCTACTCAGAGATCAGGTTGTTAACGTATACAACACACATAAGTCCTACTCACAGAAGGTCAGACTTCATTACAGTCCACGTGGCTGGATGAGAAAAAAGGAGAGATAGGAAGTATGTTTGAGGAAAGGAACCTGGATGTTTAGGCTCTGAGTGAAACGAAGCTCAAGGGTAAAGGGGAAGAGTGGTTTGGGAATGTCTTGGGAGTAAAGTCAGGGGTTAGTGAGAGGACAAGAGCAAGGGAAGGAGTAGCACTACTCCTGAAACAGGAGTGGTGGGAGTATGTGATAGAGTGTAAGAAAGTAAACTCTAGATTCATATGGGTAGAACTGAAAGTTTATGGAGAGAGATGGGTGATTATTGGTGCATATGCACCTGGGCATGAGAAGAAAGATCATGAGAGGCAAGTGTTTTGGGAGCAGCTGAATGAGTGTGTTAGTGGTTTTGATGGAGAAGACCGGGTTATAGTGATGGGTGATTTGAATGCAAAGGTGAGTAATGTGGCAGTTGAGGGAATAATTGGTATACATGGGGTGTTCAGTGTTGTAAATGGAAATGGTGAAGAGCTTGTAGATTTATGTACCGAAAAGGGACAGGTGATTGGGAATACCTGGTTTAAAAAGCGAGATATATATAAGTATACGTATGTAAGTAGGAAAGATGGCCAGAGAGCGTTATTGGATTATGTGTTAATTGATAGGCGCACGAAAGAGAGACTTTTGGATGTTAATGTGCTGAGAGGTGCAGCTGGAGGGATGTCTGATCATTATCTTGTGGAGGCGAAGGTGAAGATTTACGGGGGGTTTCAGAAAAGAAGAGAGAATGTTGGGGTGAAGAGAGTGGTGAGAGTAAGTGAGCTTGGGAAGGAGACTTGTGTGAGGAAGTACCACGAGGGACTGAATACAGAATGGAAAAAGGTGAGAACAAAGGAGGTAAGGGGAGTGGGGGAGGAATGGGATGTATTTAGGGAAGCAGTGATGGCTGCGCAAAAGATGCTTGTAGCATGAGAAGGGTGGGAGGTGGGCAGATTAGAAAGGGTAGTGAGTGGTGGGATGAAGAAGTAAGATTGTTAGTGAAAGAGAAGAGAGAGGCATTTGGACGATTTTTGAAGGGAAATAATGCAAATGAGTGGGAGATGTATAAAAGAAAGAGTCAGGAGGTCAAGAGAAAGGTGCAAGAGGTGAAAAAGAGGGCAAATGAGAGTTGGGGTGAGAGAGTATCATTCAAACTTAGGGAGAATAAAAAGATGTTTTGGAAGGAGGTAAATAAAGTGCGTAAGACAAGGGAACAAATGGGAACTTCAGTGAAGGGGGCTAATGGGGAGGTGATAACAAGTAGTGGTGATGTGAGGAGATAGAGTGAGTATTTTGAAGGTTTGTTGAATGTGTTTGATGATAGAGTGGAAGATATAGGGTGTTTTGGTCGAGGTGGTGAGCAAAGTGAGAGGGTTAGGAAAATGATTTGGTAAACAGAAAAGAGGTAGTAAAAGCTTTGCGGAAGATGAAAGCCGGCAAGGCATCGGGTTTGGAATGTATTGCAATGGAATTTATTAAAAGAGGGGGTGACTGTATTGTTGACTGGTTGGTAAGGTTATTTGATGTATGTATGATTCATGGTGAGGTGCCTGAGGATTGGCGGAATGCTTGCATAGTGCCATTGTACAAAGACAAAGGGGATAAGAGTGAGTACTCAAATTACAGAGGTATAAGTTTGTTGAGTATTCCTGGTAAATTGTATGGGAGGGTATTGATTGAGAGGGTGAAGGCATGTACAGAGCATCAGATTGGGGAAGAGCAGTGTGGTTTCAGAAGTGGTTGAGGATGAGTGGATCAGGCGCTTGCTTTGAAGAATGTATGTGAGAAATACTTAGAAAAGCAAATGGATTTGTATACAGCATTTATGGATCTGGAGAAGGCATATGATAGAGTTGATAGAGATGCTCTGTGGAAGGTATTAAGGATATATGGTGTGGGAGGCAAGTTGTTGGAAGCAGTGAAAAGTTTTTATCGAGGATGTAAGGCATGTGTTTTGCGGGAAGAGAGGAAAGTGATTGGTTCTCAGAGAATATAGGTTTGCAGCAGGGGTGTGTGATGTCTCCATAGTTGTTTAATTTGTTTATGGATGGGGTTGTTAGGGAGGTGAATGCAAGAGTTTTGGAAAGAGGGGCAAGTATGCAGTCTGTTGTGGATGAGAGAGCTTGGGAAGTGAGTCAGTTGCTGTTCGCTGATGATACAGTGCTGGTGGCTGATTCATGTGAGAAACTGCAGAAGCTGGTGACTGAGTTTGGTAAATTGTGTGAAAAAAGAAAGCTGGGAGTAAATGTGAATAAGAGTAAGGTTATTAGGTACAGTAGGGTTGAGGGTTAAGTCAATTGGGAGGTAAGTTTGAATGGAGAATAACTGGAGGAAGTGAAGTGTTTTAGATATCTGGGAGTGGATCTGGCAGCGGATGGAACCATGGAAGCGGAAGTGAATCATAGGGTGGGGGAGGGGGCGAAAATTCTGGGAGCCTTGAGGGAATATTTGGAAGTCGAGAACATTATCTCGGAAAGCAAAAATGGGTATGTTTGAAGGAATAGTGGTTCCAACAATGTTGTATGGTTGCGAGGCGTGGGCTATGGATAGAGTTGTGCGCAGGAGGTTGGATGTGCTGGAAATGAGATGTTTGAGGACAATGTGTGGTGTGAGGTGGTTTGATCGAGTAAGTAATGTAAGGGTAAGAGAGATGTGTGAAAATAAAAAGAGTGTGGTTGAGAGAGCAGAAGAGGGTGTTTTGAAATGGTTTGGTCGCATGGAGAGAAAGATTGACCAAGAGGATATATGTGTCAGAGGTGGAGGGAACGAGGAGAAGTGGGGGACCAAATTGGAGGTGGAAAGATGGAGTGAAAAAGATTTTGTGTGATCGGGGCCTGAACAAGAGGAGGGTGAAAGGCGGGCAAGGAATAGAGTGAATTGGAACGATATGGTATACCGGGGTCGACGTGCTGTCAATGGATTGAACCACTGCGTGTGAAGCGTGTTGGGTAAACCATGGAAAGTTGTGAGGGGGCTGGGATGTGGAAATGGTGCTGTGGTTTCGGGCATTATTACATGACAGCTAGAGACTGAGTGTGAACGAATGGGGCCTTTGGTGTCTTTTCTTAGCGCTACCTCGCACACATGAGGGGGAGGGGGATGTTATACCATGTGTGGCGAGGTGGCGATGGGAACAAATAAAGGCAGACAGTATGAATTTTGTACATGTGTATATATTTATATGTTTGTGTGTGTATATATATGTGTACATTGAAATGTATAGGTATGTATATTTGCGTGTGTGGAAGTGCATGTATATACATGTGTATGTGGGCGGGTTGGGCCATTCTTTCGTCTGTTTCCTTGCGCTACCTCGCTAACGCGGGAGACAGCGACGAAGCAAAGTAGATAGAGAAATAAATATATATATATATATATATATATATATATATATATATATATATACACACGAATAAAGTGTATATGAACGCGCACCTTCATAGAACATACAAAGCCCCATCAGCTAGGATCGAACCTGTATGTTCTATGAAGGTGCGCGTTCATATACACTTTATTCGTATTCATATAACTCCGCGTTGTACAGTCAGGTTCGGTAAAACGCTATCAGCTGGCTATGTGTTCTGTTCGGAAACAGCCGATAGACCCCGTTGCTCACCATTGTGAGACGAAGGGTATTCGAGTACTTAGTATTTCGAATAGTTATTTCCTATTATACAGTCCCTTAGCCTAGCGGGTAGCATGCCTGCCTCTTGCACAAGGGGTCCCAGGTTCGATCCTGGCTGATGGAGCTTTGTATGATATATATATATATATATATATATATATATTGGAAAGGATCACAATTTTGCGCGTGATCAAGATTTTCCTATGAATCCACGGGGAAAATGAAACACGAAAAGTGTTTCATTTTCCCCGTGGACTCATAGGAATATATATATAAATATATATATATATATATATATATATATATATATATATATATATATATATATATATATATATATATATATATATTATCATTGTTATTTTGCTTTGTCGCTGTCTCCCGCGTTTGCGAGGTAGCGCAAGGAAACAGACGAAAGAAATGGCCCAACCCACCCCCATACACATGTATATACATACACATCCACACACGCAAATATACATACCCATACATCTCAATGTATACATATATATATACACACAGACACATACATATATACACATGCACACAATTCACACTGTCTGCTTTTATTCATTCCCATAGCCACCTCGCCACACATGGAATAACATCCCCCCCCCCCCATGTGTTCGGGATAGCGCTAGGAAAAGACAACAAAGGCCCCATTCGTTCACACTCAGTCTCTAGCTGTCATGTAATAATGCCCGAAACCACGGCTACCTTTCCACATCCAGGCCCCACACAACTTTCCATGGTTTACCCTACACGCTGGTCTCCCAGTTCTCCTCGTTCCCTCCACCTCCGACACATATATCCTCTTGGACAATCTTTCCTCACTCATTCTCTCCATGTGCCCAAACCATTTCAAAACACCCTTTTCTGCTCTCTCAACCACGCTCTTTTTATTTCCACACATCTCTCTTACCCTTACATTACTTACTCGATCAAACCACCTCACACCACATATTGTCCTCAAACATCTCATTTCCAGCACATCCACCCTCCTGCGCACAACTCTATCCATAGCCCACGCCTCGCAACCATACAACATTTTTGGAACCACTATTTCTTCAAACATAGCCATTTTTGCTTTCGGAGATAATGTTCTCGACTTCCACACATTCTTCCAGGCTCCCAGGATTTTCGCCCCCTCCCCCACCCTATGATTCACTTCCGCTTCCATGGTTCCATCCGCAGCCAGATCCACTCCCAGATATCTAAAACACTTTACTTCCTCCAGTTTTTCTCCATTCAAACTTACCTCCCAATTGACTTGACCCTCAACCCTACTGTACCTAATAACCTTGCTCATATTCACATTTACTCTTAACTTTCTTCTTTCACACACTTTACCAAACTCAGTCACCAGCTTCTGCAGTTTCTCACATTAATCAGCCACCAGCGCTGTATCATCAGCGAACAACAACTGACTCACTTCCCAAGCTCTCTCATCCCACCAGACTTCATACTTGCCCCTCTTTCCAAAACTCTTGCATTCACCTTCTTAACAACCCCATCCATAAACAAATTAAACAACCATGGAGACATCACACACCCCTGCCGCAAACCTACATCCACTGAGAACCAATAACTTTCCCCTCTTCCTACACGTACACATGCCTTACATCCTCGATAAAAACTTTTCACTGCTTCTAACAACTTTCCTCCTACACCATATATTCTTAGTACCTTCCACAGAGCATCTCTATCAACTCTATCATATGCCTTCTCCAGATCCATAAATGCTACATACAAATCCATATATATATATATATATATATATATATATATATATATATATATATATATATATATATATATATTTTTTTTTTTTTTTTTTTTGCTATATCGCTGTCTCCCGCGTTTGCGAGGTAGCACAAGGAAACAGACGAAAGAAATGGCCCAACCCACCCCCATGCACATGTATATACATACACGTCCACACACGCAAATATACATGCCTACACAGCTTTCCATGGTTTACCCCAGACGCTTCACATGCCCTGATTCAATCCACTGACAGTTCGTCAACCCCGGTATAACACATCGATCCAATTCACTCTATTCCTTGCCCTCCTTTCACCCGCCTGCATGTTCAGGCCCCGATCACACAAAATCTTTTTCACGCCATCTTTCCACCTCCAATTTGGTCTCCCACTTCTCCTCGTTCCCTCCACCTCCGACACATATATCCTCTTGGTCAATCTTTCCTCACTCATTCTCTCCATGTGACCAAACCATTTCAAAACACCCTCTTCTGCTCTCTCAACCACGCTCTTTTAATTTCCACACATCTCTTTTATCATTACGTTACTTACTCGATCAAACCACCTCACACCACACATTGTCCTCAAACATCTCATTTCCAGCACATCCACCCTCCTGCGCACAACTCTATCCATAGCCCACGCCTCGCAACCATACAACATTGTTGGAACCACTATTCCTTCAAACATACCCATTTTTGCTTTCCGAGATAATGTTCTCGACTTGCACACATTCTTCAAGGCTCCCAGGATTTCCGCCCCCTCTCCCACCCTATGATCCACTTCCGCTTCCATGGTTCCATCCGCTGCCAGATCCACTCCCAGATATCTAAAACACTTTACTTCCTCCAGGTTTTCTCCATTTAAACTTTCCTCCCAATTGACTTGACCCTCAACCCTACTGTACCTAATAACCTTGCTCTTATTCACATTTACTCTTAACTTTCTTCTTTCGCACACTTTATCAAACTCAGTCACCAGCTTCTGCAGTTTCTCACATGAATCAGCCACCAGCGCTGTATCATCAGCGAACAACAACTGACTCACTTCCTAAGCTCTCTCATCCGCAACAGACTTCATACTTGCCCCTCTTTCCAAAACTCTTGCATTCACCTCCCTAACAACCCCATCCATAAACAAATTAAACAACCATGGAGATATCATATATATATATATATATATATATATATATATATATATATATATATATATATATATATATATATATATATATTATTTTCATCCTTGATTATAATGCTTTGATGCTGTCTCCCGAGCTAGCGAGGTAGCGCGAGGAAACACATAAAAGAATAGCCAAACCCACCCTAATTTACACGTATATACATAAACGCTCATACACGCACATATACATATCTATACATCTCAACGTATACATACATTTACATAGACAGACAAATACATATATTTGTACACCTGCATATATTCATACATGCTGCCTTCATACATTCCCGCCACCATCCCGCCACATATGAAATAACACCCCTCCCCCCGCGTGGGCACGAGGTTTCACATACCCTGGCTCAATCCATTGACAGCACGTCGACCCCGTTATACTACATCGTTCCAATTCACTCTATTCCTTACACGACTTTCACGTATACATAAACGCCCATACATGTGAAGCGTCTGGGGTAAACCATGGAAAGCTGTGTAGGTATGTATATTTGCGTGTGTGGACGTATGTATATACATGTGTATGGGGGGGGGTTGGGCCATTTCTTTCGTCTGTTTCCTTACGCTACCTCGCAAACGCGGGAGACAGCGATAAAGTATAATAAAAAATAAAAAAAATATATATATATATATATATATATATATATATATATATATATATATATATATATATATATATATATATATATATATATATATATACAAATTAACATATACACATATACATATAAATATACATATACATACAAAGACATATAAGTACATACACATGCACGTATTCGTACTTGCATTTATCCAATTCTGTCGCTACCACTTCCAATTGGAAACAGCATCGCTGGTCCTGATTCAGCGAGGTAGCGCCAGGAAAACAGAAAAAAAAGCCACACGTGTTCACACGCAGTCTCTAGCTGTTATGCGTATGTATTGTTTATCTATCATTTTATGTATGCAATGCAGCAATGTGTCGTGATATAAAGGTAGGAAGATCAGGGTTAGAGAACAGTGTCGCATATGATCATGTCGGATGATAAAACTGAACAAGAATTTCCCCAGCAAATTCCCGATAGTGTCATGTGGTGGTGTTCCTCTACCGTCGACAACTTGTGAACTTTACCAGGAACAGGTGTTGAACTCCCACTTCTGCTCAGCCTGCACTAAACTTCCGCACAATTACAGCGCCCACAACTTCGCCAAGAAACAGGAAAAGAAAAGAACTTGGAAACCACAACAACTTAAGGAAACAAAGGAAATGTTCGAAAGTAGAAATTTTAAACCTGGAGAGTGGACGGGAGTATCTTACCTGCCTTATTTCTTACGTAGTACATCTCGTGATCTTCCATCATCTGTGTTTTACATGTGAGACGAAGTGACCTACGGCCCAGCAGGCGTCAAACAAAACCAACATGAACAAAAGATTTTCGTTTGACCTTTGGACCAAACCTGTGTGTACCAAGCTACAGGTGAATGAACTTAGGGTTGACGACGGTGATGTAAGTGAAAGGATTCAGAAGGAAAAAGAAGAAAGAAACAAAGAAAAAAGAAGGAAGACGACTACTGAAAGGAAAGATAAGCAACATCCCTCATTACATGGAACCACAAAAACATCCCTCATTACATGGAACCACAACAACATCCCTCATTACATGGAACCACAACAACATCCCTCATTACAGGGAACCACAACAACATCCATTATCACAGGGACATCACAGGGAACCACAACAACATCCCTCATTACAGGGAACCATAACAACATCCCTCATCACAGGGAACCACAACAACATCCCTCATCACAGGGAACCACAACAACATCCATCATTACAGGGAACCACAACAACATCCATTATCACAGGGACATCACAGGGAACCACAACAACATCCCTCATTACAGGGAACCACAACAACATCCCTCATCACAGGGAACCACAACAACATCCATCATTACAGGGAACCACAACAACATCCCTCATTACAGGGAACCATAACAACATCCCTCATTACAGGGAACCACAACAACATCCATCATTACAGGGAACCACAACAACATCCCTCATCACAGGGAACCATAACAACATCCCTCATCACAGGGAACCATAACAACATCCCTCATTACAGGGAACCACAACAACATCCCTCATCACAGGGAACCACAACAACATCCCTCATCACAGGGAACCACAACAACATCCATCATTACAGGGAACCACAACAACATCCCTCATCACAGGGAACCATAACAACATCCCTCATCACAGGGAACCACAACAACATCCCTCATCACAGGGAACCACAACAACATCCATCATTACAGGGAACCACAACAACATCCCTCATCACAGGGAACCATAACAACATCCCTCATCACAGGGAACCACAACAACATCCCTCATCACAGGGAACCACAACAACATCCATCATTACAGGGAACCACAACAACATCCCTCATCACAGGGAACCACAACATCTCTCATTACAGGGAACCACAACAACATCCCTCATCACAGGGAACCACAACAACATCCCTCATCACAGGGAACCACAACAACATCCATCATTACAGGGAACCATAACAACATCCCTCATTACAGGGAACCACAACAACATCCCTCATCACAGGGAACCACAACAACATCCATCATTACAGGGAACCACAACAACATCCCTCATCACAGGGAACCACAACATCTCTCATTACAGGGAACCACAACAACATCCCTCATCACAGGGAACCACAACAACATCCCTCATCACAGGGAACCACAACAACATCCATCATTACAGGGAACCATAACAACATCCCTCATTACAGGGAACCACAACAACATCCCTCATCACAGGGAACCATAACAACATCCCTCATTACAGGGAACCATAACAACATCCCTCATTACAGGGAACCACAACAACATCCCTCATCACAGGGAACCACAACAACATCCATCATTACAGGGAACCATAACAACATCCCTCATTACAGGGAACCATAACAACATCCATCATTACAGGGAACCACAACAACATCCCTCATCACAGGGAACCACAACAACATCCATCATTACAGGGAACCATAACAACATCCCTCATTACAGGGAACCACAACAACATCCCTCATCACAGGGAACCATAACAACATCCCTCATCACAGGGAACCATAACAACATCCCTCATCACAGGGAACCACAACAACATCCCTCATCACAGGGAACCACAACAACATCCCTCATCACAGGGAACCACAACAACATCCCTCATCACAGGGAACCATAACAACATCCCTCATTACAGGGAACCATAACAACATCCATCATTACAGGGAACCACAACAACATCCCTCATCACAGGGAACCACAACAACATCCCTCATTACAGGGAACCATAACAACATCCCTCATCAAAGGGAACCACAACAACATCCCTCATTACAGGGAACCATAACAACATCCCTCATCACAGGGAACCACAACAACATCCCTCATCACAGGGATGGCACAGGGAACCATAACAACATCCATCATTACAGGGAACCATAACAACATCCCTCATTACAGGGAACCATAACAACATCCATCATTACAGGGAACCATAACAACATCCATCATTACAGGGATGGCACAGGGAACCATAACAACATCCCTCATTACAGGGAACCACAACAACATCCCTCATCACAGGGATGGCACAGGGAACCATAACAACATCCCTCATTACAGGGAACCACAACAACATCCCTCATCACAGGGAACCACAACAACATCCCTCATTACAGGGAACCACAACAACATCCCTCATCACAGGGAACCATAACAACATCTCTCATCACAGGGAACCATAACAACATCCATCATTACAGGGAACCATAACAACATCCATCATCACAGGGATGGCACAGGGAACCATAACAACATCCATCATTACAGGGAACCACAACAACATCCCTCATCACAGGGAACCATAACAACATCTCTCATTACAGGGAACCACAACAACATCCCTCATCACAGGGAACCACAACAACATCCCTCATCACAGGGAACCATAACAACATCCATCATTACAGGGAACCATAACAACATCCCTCATCACAGGGAACCATAACAACATCCATCATTACAGGGAACCACAACAACATCCCTCATTACAGGGAACCATAACAACATCCCTCATTACAGGGACATCACAGGGAACCATAACAACATCCCTCATTACAGGGAATCACAACAACATCCCTCATTACAGGGAACCACAACAACATCCCTCATTACAGGGACATCACAACAACATCCCTCATTACAGGGAATCACAACAACATCCCTCATTACAGGGAACCATAACAACATCCCTCATTACAGGGACATCACAACAACATCCCTCATTACAGGGAATCACAACAACATCCCTCATTACAGGGAACCATAACAACATCCCTCATTACAGGGACATCACAACAACATCCCTCATTACAGGGAATCACAACAACATCCCTCATCACAGGGAACCACAACAACATCCCTCATTACAGGGAATCACAACAACATCCCTCATTACAGGGAACCATAACAACATCCCTCATCACAGGGAACCACAACAACATCCCTCATCACTGGGATGTTGCAATGGTTCTCACTGATGAGAGATGTTGTCATCGATTGTTGTCATGGTCCCTCCCACGAACCCTGCAAATTTAAGGTATACTCACTCAGATCCACACACATACACAGGCCACATAGACCCAATGTTCAAGCGAGATGGTCTAGCCTTAATACTTCTTGAAAAAATGCAGTCGCCTTAAAAGCAGGAGAACCAAAAGTTACCAAAGGCAAGGCTTTCTCCCAACCCTCCATTGCCTCTGGCAACACGCCGGTCAGAAAAACAGGTAGAAAAACATGCCTAACAGGATTAGTATGTCTCAGGAAGATTTGTATAGGAAAGTCATAAGGTAGAATGAACATGAATACGTCACGCATCCCATCACTAGCGACCTACATCCCATCACTTTTAGTTATATAAACAATGGTAAGGATAAACTTGAGCTGCAGCCTCGCGACTTAACATTTCTGAAGTTAGAAAATGATACAATAATTCTTACTCTCTCAAAGCAGTTGACATGGGTTAATCAAAGCTGGTATGTTACCACTGCGTTGTAATGATTGATTGAATGAGTCATTCAATGCCGGAAAGTGACAAGTGATTGGTGGGCCTAATGTGGAAGATAAACTTAGACAGGACATCTCAGTAGGGTAGACGAAATTTGCTTAAGTGTGATGCCTCAAGACCCAGTTTGTACTCATCTCTCTATCAAAAATTCTTACACAGCTTTCCTCTTTCCATCGACGGATCTGCAGTTCCACCTACTGGCTCAATGACCATACTTGGTATTACTGCAACAGTAAAGTTTATCATCATCACAGTGTTAAGGAAACATATGTGTTGATCCTTGAAGCGTCTCACCGTTGTACTTGACCGCCTGTCTCATTTCTACTTCGTCATTCATATCACACGCGCTCCACCTTGAACACCCCACATTATAAGAATAACTAGATATGCCTATAAAAAACTGGGTGTCCAGTTTAGATGTTGACTTGTTTCATCTGAACAGTTGCTCATTTTATCAAAGGACTAATCCACCCTCATATGAAGTACTGCACTCACAACTTGGGTGGTTCTAACTCTGTATCCTTACTTGAAAGAGCTGAGTCGAAAGCGCTCCGACTTATAAACTCCCTCAGGCTAACTTGTAAACTTGACCCACTTGCCTCTCACTGCAATATGGGTTCACCTTCCCACTTCATTAGGTATTACTTTGGTTTTTGCTCCCGAGAGCTGGCTGCTTGTGTGCCCCACCACAAGTTAGATCACGCGATACTCAGCAAGCTGTTGCGTCATATGATTACTGAGTGGCCGTCGCCAACTCAAGGGTGGGCCGTTTTGATAACTGTTTCTTTCCATGCATATCTAAGCTTTGGAACTCTCTACCATATCATGTCTTTTCCAATAATTATCATTTGGCATAAATTGAAAGACAAATCTTTAGTTCCCATAGAATTCATAAACGCTTTCCCCCTCATCTTTTCTTTTTCCTTTTTATTAACATCTCTATACTTGAATTATGGCCCGGCCTTGATGTGGACTTTTGTTCATGACTGGAGCCTTCAACAGTAAAAAAAAGAATCACTAGTTTCATACAAACTCGTCACAACAGACTCCAGATCTACATATCCTCTACAACGCCTGAAACCATATTCCTCTTTCACAGTGTGATCCTCTGTACATGCCTTCACCCTCCCAATACCGCTCACTCTATCAAGCAACTTTAGGCACACTAAACAAACATATTACTCTGTCGCCCATGTCTTTATGTAATGGCCCTCTACGGGTCAATATATTACATATTGAGAAATGTGAATCCATCTACAACTCTGATCCTCTTTATCGTTTAGGTTGTTATGTTGATACCCAAGACTATGTCATGTTTAGAATAGTCATCGGTGTGGGCCGGAGTGCTGCTGCACCTATCCTGCTCATGGATCACCATGTAGCGGCAGGACGCCTGGACAATCAGCACATGAAAACTATTTCTTTGTGATGGGAACATATACCTTGTCGGTTTCCAGTACCTGCTGGGCTGAAATCCTCCTATTTACTTATTTCTAAACTTAGACATGACAAATGTATGATTTTTTCTTGTTTTGTTGGGAACTTCATAGTCCAGATTGCTATCTTTAGAACAAAGTCCGTTTGAGAAATATCGTTGGCAGAATTCTAAACGAACAAGAAACATTTGTTGTGAGCTACAGATCGAAGAATGAACGTCATCTGTTCCTCAGCGAACCTTGTGTATGTATATTGTTTGTCTTAGATGAATTGTTCTTGTGCAGCTGTAAGTAAATAACTTCAGGAGGAAAATCGTATACTTTCCAGCGTTGTCTGGATCCTCGAAGTGAATTCCTTCATCCACTCTGCAGTCAGATTAAAGTTGTCAGACAATATCCAATACTGACCAGATGACACACGTGAACCCTCGCCCTCAACGTCACTTGGGCTGCCTCTTTTTTCCTGTGCTCTCTTGAAGCCATGAGGAACAGATGTTCTCCTCTCTGGACCGAATATCTAACTGGTATTGCTCTACTTCATCATTTCAAAATGTTCTTTTTCACCTGGATAAACTGTATTGCTAACTCCCTCTATATTCCATAGTCTCTCTCTCTCTCTCTCTCTCTCTCTCTCTCTCTCTCTCTCTCTCTCTCTCTCTCTCTCTCTCTCTCTCTCTCTCTCTCTCTTAGGTGAGGACGAACGTTGTAGTTAATGGGACATCGAAAGAAATAGTAGCAAGGTACAGGAAACTTACTAACAAGTTCAAGGAAAGTCGTAGGATGCTTATGATATCGGGATTGCTGCCAAGGTATGAAGTCGATTCCTGTACGCCTCAGTAGAATGCTGGGGATAAACAGAAGAATCGAAGCTGTCTGTAGGGAGGAGGATAATGTGTTTAGTGTAGACCTGTGGGACCATTTTAGTCATGATAGATCTCTGTACGCTAGTGACGGTCTTCACTTAAATGGAATAGGGAAAGCCCGCCTTGGCAGCATACTGGACGAGAATATTAGGACTTTCTTTAGATAGAGATAAACTAGTCAGGAGAGCAAATCACGGTCTAGCTAACGACAGAACTAGGAGCGTGGGAGATAGTGAGGAGGTAGTTGTGGGGGTAGGTTGGCGCAGGGGGAATGTGAGTGTGAACGGGATCTGAGGAACAAGGTAGAGGATGGACGGCACATTGGCGGTAGGGATCCTCGGCTAGTAGCGGTCACCTCACAACCAGAGGAATTAGCAAAGAAAGGTCAAGTAGGGTCAGTTGGGGTCAACACTGGCAGTATAAGTAGCGGGTTACCACGAGGACAGGTCAACTCTCTGGTAACTTTTAGGAACGATTCTGGTAGGGTCCTGTGCGAGGAAGGTCAGGGTAAGGCAGCGAACACAAAACAGATGAAGAACCGTCTCTCTCCCGCTTCTGCACACGACGCACACATTAACAATGATGATACAAACACGCACACATACCCACAGTAAGAAAAGGCAAATTCACTCCAGAAATCAACTCAGAAGAAAATAACTTTAATATACACAAATGTCCGGAGCATCATTACGAACTTATATCCTATGATGAACTTATATCTATGATGAACTTATATCCTATGATGAACTTATATCCTATGATGAACTTATATCCTATGATGAACTTATATCCTATGATGAACTTATATCCTATGCAGTTACTGAAAAACCGAACATTATTGTAATCTCAGACACGTGAGTAAACTGAGAATAAACACTTAATGGTCGAGTTAGCAATACCTGGATACAAACTATTTACGAAAGATGGCTTGTACTGGGTAGGTGGTGGAGTTTTGATCTACGTTGATAACAATCTAAGTGCTATTAAGATAAGCAAAGTAGACACACACACACTTACCACTCTCTTTATATTGACATTACCGACAAGCTCAAAAGTAAACTACGTCTTCGCGTTATTTACAGGTCTCCTAAGCAAAATGAAGACGACGATAAGATGTTATACAATGAAATCAAAACTACAATAAACAGTAAAGAGGTTATAACAGTAGGAGACTTCAACAGTGCCAACATAAACTGGAGCACGTTAACAGGTGATCAAGAGGGAACGAGACTAACGGAACTGATTGAAGACGCTTTTCTAGAACAGTTAATTAAAAAACCAACACGAGGTAAAACCATTCTTGATCTTGTCCTCACCAGTGACACAAACTTAATCAACTCTTGCGAAGTAGAAGAGAGTTTGTCAAACAGCGATCACACTTTGATTAGATTAGAGATGAATTTAGATTATGAAATAAATGACAACAAACTCTTGATCCCAGATTACAGGTGAGCAAATTTTGAAAACATTAGACAATAAATTCTCAGTACCAATTGGACAAAACTTCTTGACGTTTACACAGTAGAGGAAATGTGGAATAATTCTACAAACACACTACTCAAGATTGAAAATAAACATATTCCACGAATTACGAAGAGAACTTGCAATATTTCAAAACCATCATAGATGAATAGGAGAACAGAAGGACTAATTCGCCAAAAGAAGATAACATATAACAAATAAAAATCGATGAAAACCGATGAAAATCTCCAGGAATTAATCAAAATCCAAAGAGAGTGTAAGAAGGTCATAAGACAGAGTAAGCGAGAGGAAGAAAAAAGAATGTCCTTCAAAGTTAGGAATAATCCTAAGAAATTCTTCAAATATATAAGACAAAGGAAGACAATAAGAGAAGGAACTGGACCATTACGAAACGAACATGACACGTTAACTACTGACGACAAGGAAATGGCTACCATACTAAATTATTATTTTAACTCCGTATTCACAATTGAAGAAACATCTCGAATACCACAACCAATGAAAATGTTTCAAGGATCTGATGAAGAAGAGTTGAAGGTTAGAGAAATAAAGAGCTCTGAAGTACTTAAATACCTGGACCAATTAAGTGCTAACAAATCCAACGTCTCAGATAACTTAGCTCCAAGATTTTTAAAGGAGGTCAGGAGACAGCTGATATACCACATAACAAAAATATTCAACAAATCTCTATCGGATGGTCAGGTGCCAACTGACTGGAAACCAGCAAATGTTACTCCTCTATATAAAAAAGGAGACAAAAATTGTGCCTTGAACTACCGCCCAATTAGCCTTACGTCAGTGTTAGGTAAAATGATGGAAAAAATAATACGAGATAAAATTGTCACGTTGCTAGTAGAACACAAATCATATTGGACAACCAACACGGTTCCCGCTATACAAGATCCTGCCTGATGAATTTGTTGGAATCTTTTGTCATTTCTCAGAGCTGGGGCGAAAAATTACCGTCTGATGTAGTATATTTAGATTTCTATATGGCTTTCGATAAGGTACCTCACAAGAGACTTTTACATGAACTCAAAGCACACGGAATCGGTGAAGAACTCTGTACATGGATCAGAGACTGGCTTACCGGAAGAAAGCACGTGTAGTATTAAGCAGCGAAGCCTCAGATTGGCTAGACGTAACGAGTGGTGTGCCACAGGGGTCGGTCTTAGGCCCAATTCTTTTCATAATATACATTAATGACCTTGAACTCGGTCTCATATCTAAGATCTCCAAATTTCTTGACGATATTAAGCTAGGAGGTAGAGATGTAAACAGGCGGGACTGCGAAATGATTCAAAGAGATCTTAACTTACTAGCAGAGTGGTCAGACAGATGGCAAATGAAGTTTGATGTAGACAAGTGTAAAGTTATGCACTTTGGAGGCAAAAATATACGCTACGACTGTTTGAAAATTCTCTAACTATGGTAAGTGAAGAAATGAGCCTTGTAGTTGTCATTTGCAGCAACTTGAAATACACTAAACAGTGTCAAGCAGCAAGTAAAAAAAGTAACCAAATATTAGGTTTCATAGCCAGGAACACAAGACACCAGAAATGATTCTCACACTTTATAATGCTTTAGTCAGACCACACCTTGAAAAGACAGTCCAGTTTTGGCTCCCAAACTATAAAGAAAAAGGAAAAATTAGAGCAAGTACAAAAACGAGTGACAAAATTGATCCCATCCCTTAGAAATCTAGCATACCAAGAGAGGTTAGAACGATTGGATCTCTTCTCTCTTAAAAAAAACGTAGACTTCGCGGCGACTTAATCCAAGTGTTCAAGATTCTGTACAAGTCCGATAAAGTAAATCACGAACATCTTTTCGAAATACAATAAAGTACGATTACCAGGTCTAATCTTTTATCTTATCATTGTTATCATAGTCAAGTCTTTATCATATCGTATCATTGTTATCATAGCCAAGTCTTTATCATATCACAGCATTGTTATCACAGTCAAGTCTTTATAACACAATATCATGGTTATCATAATCAAGTCGTTATCATGCTAGATCATGGTTATCATAGTCGAGGCTTTGTCATATTATATCATGGTTATCATAGTCAAGTCTTTATTGTACCATAGCATGGTTATCATAGTCAAGTCTTTATTGTACTACAACATGGCTATCATAGTCGTCTTTATTGTACTATAACATGGTTGTCATTGTCAAGTCTTTATTGTACTATAACATGGTTATCATAGTCGTCTTTATTGTACTACAACATGGTTGTCATTGTCAAGTCTTTATTGTACTATAACATGGTTGTCATTGTCAAGTCTTTATTGTACTACAACATGGTTATCATTGTCAAGTCTTTATTGTACTACAACATGGTTAACATGGTAAAGATTTTATCACACGTTTTCAGTGTTTCCTGAGTCATGTTTTACTATTTTTCTTCAAGGTCATCAAGCCCTTATCCTATTTCTTCATGGTTACCATAGCTGGCCTTATCATGTTTCTCCATGGTTACTATAGCTGCCCTTATCCTATTTCTTCATGGTTATCATAGCTGGCCTTATCATGTTTCTCCATGGTTACTATAGCTGCCCTTATCCTATTTCTTCATGGTTACCATAGCTGGCCTTATCATGTTTCTCCATGGTTACTATAGCTGCCCTTATCCTATTTCTTCATGGTTACCATAGCTGGCCTTATCATGTTTCTCCATGGTTACTATAGCTGCCCTTATCCTATTTCTTCATGGTTATCATAGCTGGCCTTATCATGTTTCTCCATGGTTACTATAGCTGCCCTTATCCTATTTCTTCATGGTTACCATAGCTGGCCTTATCATGTTTCTCCATGGTTACTATAGCTGCCCTTATCCTATTTCTTCATGGTTATCATAGCTGGCCTTATCATGTTTCTCCATGGTTACTATAGCTGCCCTTATCCTATTTCTTCATGGTTACCATAGCTGGCCTTATCATGTTTCTCCATGGTTACTATAGCTGCCCTTATCCTATTTCTTCATGGTTATCATAGCTGGCCTTATCATGTTTCTCCATGGTTACTATAGCTGCCCTTATCCTATTTCTTCATGGTTACCATAGCTGGCCTTATCATGTTTCTCCATGGTTACTATAGCTGCCCTTATCCTATTTCTTCATGGTTACCATAGCTGGCCTTATCATGTTTCTCCATGGTTACTATAGCTGCCCTTATCCTATTTCTTCATGGTTACCATAGCTGGCCTTATCATGTTTCTCCATGGTTATTATAGCTGCCCTTATCCTATTTCTTCATGGTTATCATAGCTGGCCTTATCATGTTTCTCCATGGTTACTATAGCTGCCCTTATCCTATTTCTTCATGGTTACCATAGCTGGCCTTATCATGTTTCTCCATGGTTACTATAGCTGCCCTTATCCTATCTCTTCATGGTTATCATAGCTGGCCTTATCATGTTTCTCCATGGTTACTATAGCTGCCCTTATCCTATTTCTTCATGGTTATCATAGCTGGCCTTATCATGTTTCTCCATGGTTACTATAGCTGCCCTTATCCTATCTCTTCATGGTTATCATAGCTGGCCTTATCATGTTTCTCCATGGTTACTATAGCTGCCCTTATCCTATTTCTTCATGGTTATCATAGCTGGCCTTATCATGTTTCTCCATGGTTACTATAGCTGCCCTTATCCTATCTCTTCATGGTTATCATAGCTGGCCTTATCATGTTTCTCCATGGTTACTATAGCTGCCCTTATCCTATTTCTTCATGGTTACCATAGCTGGCCTTTTCATGTTTCTCCATGGTTACTATAGCTGCCCTTATCCTATTTCTTCATGGTTACCATAGCTGGCCTTATCATGTTTCTCCATGGTTACTATAGCTGCCCTTATCCTATCTCTTCATGGTTATCATAGCTGGCCTTATCATGTTTCTCCATGGTTACTATAGCTGCCCTTATCCTATTTCTTCATGGTTATCATAGCTGGCCTTATCATGTTTCTCCATGGTTACTATAGCTGCCCTTATCCTATTTCTTCATGGTTACCATAGCTGGCCTTATCATGTTTCTCCATGGTTACTATAGCTGCCCTTATCCTATTTCTTCATGGTTACCATAGCTGGCCTTATCATGTTTCTCCATGGTTACTATAGCTGCCCTTATCCTATCTCTTCATGGTTATCATAGCTGGCCTTATCATGTTTCTCCATGGTTACTATAGCTGCCCTTATCCTATTTCTTCATGGTTATCATAGCTGGCCTTATCATGTTTCTCCATGGTTACTATAGCTGCCCTTATCCTATTTCTTCATGGTTATCATAGCTGGCCTTATCATGTTTCTCCATGGTTACTATAGCTGCCCTTATCCTATTTCTTCATGGTTACCATAGCTGGCCTTATCATGTTTCTCCATGGTTACTATAGCTGCCCTTATCCTATCTCTTCATGGTTATTATAGCTGGCCTTATCATGTTTCTTCATGGTCACTATAGAAGGTCTGTATCATTTTTCTTCGTGCTTATCAAGCCTTTCTCATATTTTTTCGTGGTTTTCATTGTCAGATCTTTATGATAATTTTTCATGTATAAAGTTTACCTTAACAAGTTCGTCATGCACGACAGCATTTTGAGAAACCATTAAGAAATTTATGTTGTTCATGATTCATAATTCGTTTACGTTTTCTATTACACTGATAAAAAAAGCCAAAGTTGAAAATAATATTTTTGGGTAACATTCTTTAAGCAGAAAAATGTTGGTAAGTCGTGTGATTAACTTGTCAGGCGATATAAAAAGGAACACATAGAATATCAGATCAAATCCAAATGATAAACAGGGTTTGAGAGGATGGAGAAAACCGAATTATATTGCTAGTGAGGTAGCGAGGATATGGCCCGGATTATCATTGTGGTACAGCCTCTTGCTACAAACAAATTCGCTACATAATGATTCGTGAAGCAGCACATCCGTCGACTTTATGACAAACTATAAACCAAAAGTAACCCATACTTCATCAACTTCTTCCAGTATAATGTACTGACTTGCATCCATGTACAGTGGGTTCAGAGTTACTTCCTGCCATTGAAAATCCCAGTTTGAAGCAGGATTTATTAGTCATTATATATCATGAGAATTTTGCAAGTAGGATTTATACGTGATACGTTCATGGGAAAGTTTTTCTATTTTGTACGTTGGAAGCTCCAGTCACGGACAATTGTCCACATCAAGACCAGGCCTTGAGTTATGCAGAGGATAGCGAAAGGGGAAAAGAAGACACAAGGGAAAGCATTCTGGAGTTTTGGAGGAAGTGAATAATCTGTCTTTTAAAATGTGTCAGGTCATGGTTATGGGAAAGACATGAGAAGGTGTGCTTCGAGGTATAGGGAAAAAGCAGGTATCAAAACGGCCCACCCTTGAATTGCTGATGACCACACAGTAATTATGTGACGCAGCAGCTGGCCGAGTACTGCCTGGTCTAGCTTGTGGTGAGGGCACACAAGCAGCCAGCTCTCGGGGGACAAAGTGGTGTTAGGATGGAAAACGGTCACCTGTAATCCTTCTCTCCTTTGCCTTGCACCTTCACACTGTGTAGACCACCCATAGTGACTGCCTCTACCTACCACATATCTGCTGCCTCAACCATCGCTGAACAAACCAGTACAGGAGAGCTGTTCATAGAGAAGGTCTGCCGTGTGACAACTCACCAGCAGTGTCGGCACTGGCGAGGTCAGAATGTGTCGTCCTAGCGGCCACGTCTGCTGTCTTGTGAGGTGATGTAAGTCGTCCTAATGGCCATATTTCTGTACTGAACATACTGGATATACCGGTAAACTAGTTTGTCAACTCTCTCTCTCTCTCTCTCTCTCTCTCTCTCTCTCTCTCTCTCTCTCTCTCTCTCTCTCTCTCTCTCTCTCTCTCTCTCTGTATATGTGTGTGTGTGTGTGTGTGTGTGTGTGTGTGTGTGTGTGTGTGTGTGTGTGTGTGTGTGTGTGTGTGTGTGTTACTCCTTCAAACACCACATATTGTCCTCAAGCATCTCATTTCTAACACATTCACCCTCCTCCGCACAACTCTATCTATAGCCCACGCCTCGCAACCATATAACATTGTTGGAACCACTATTCCTTCAAACATACCCATTTTTGCTTTCTAAGATAACTAATATATATATTGGTAGAGGATGTGTGGATCAAGTGTTTGCTTTGAAGAATGTATGTGAGAAATACTTAGAAAAGCAAATGGATTTGTATGTAGCATTTATGGATCTGGAGAAGGCATATGATAGAGTTGATAGAGATGCTCTGTGGAAGGTATTAAGAATATATGGTGTGGGAGGCAAGTTGTTAGAAGCAGTGAAAAGTTTTTATCGAGGATGTAAGGCATGTGTACGTGTAGGAAGAGAGGAAAGTGATTGGTTCTCAGTGAATGTAGGTTTGTGGCAGGGGTGTGTGTTGTCTCCATGGTTGTTTAATTTGTTTATGGATGGGGTTGTTAGGGAGGTGAATGCAAGAGTTTTGGAAAGAGGGGCAAGTATGAAGTCTGTTGGGGATGAGAGGGCTTGGGAAGTGAGTCAGTTGTTGTTCGCTGATGATACAGCGCTGGTGGCTGATTCATGTGAGAAACTGCAGAAGCTGGTGACTGAGTTTGGTAAAGTGTGTGAAAGAAGAAAGTTAAGAGTAAATGTGAATAAGAGCAAGGTTATTAGGTACAGTAGGGTTGAGCGTCAAGTCAATTGGGAGGTGAGTTTGAATGGAGAAAAACTGGAGGAAGTGAAGTGTTTTAGATATCTGGGAGTGGATCTGGCAGCGGATGGAACCATAGAAGCGGAAGTGGATCATAGGGTGGGGGAGGGGGCGAAAATTCTGGGAGCCTTGAAGAATGTGTGGAAGTCGAGAACATTATCTCGGAAAGCAAAAATGGGTATGTTTGAAGGAATAGTGGTTCCAACAATGTTGTATGGTTGCGAGGCGTGGACTATGGATAGAGTTGTGCGCAGGAGGATGGATGTGCTGGAAATGAGATGTTTGAGGACAATGTGTGGTGTGAGGTGGTTTGATCGAGTAAGTAACGTAAGGGTAAGAGAGATGTGTGGAAATAAAAAGAGCGTGGTTGAGAGAGCAGAAGAGGGTGTTTTGAAATGGTTTGGTCACATGGAGAGAATGAGTGAGGAAAGATTGACCAAGAGGATATATGTGTCGGAGGTGGAGGGAACGAGGAGAAGAGGGAGACCAAATTGGAGGTGGAAAGATGGAGTGAAAAAGATTTTGTGTGATCGGGGCCTGAACATGCAGGAGGGTGAAAGGAGGGCAAGGAATAGAGTGAATTGGAGCGATGTGGTATACCGGGGTTGACGTGCTGTCAGTGGATTGAATCAAGGCATGTGTATGGGGGTGGGTTGGGCCATTTCTTTCGTCTGTTTCCTTGCGCTACCTCGCAAACGCGGGAGACAGCGACAAAGCAAAAAAAAAAAAAAAAAAAAAATATATTTATATATATATATATATATATATATATATATATATATATATATATATATATATATATATATATATATATATATATTTTTTTTTTTTTTTTTTTTTCATACAATTCGCCATCTCCCGCGTTAGCGAGGTAGCGTTAAGAACAGAGGACCGAGCTTTAAGGGAAATCCTCACTTGGACCCTTCTCTGTTCCTTCTTTTGGAAAATCAAAAACGAAAGTGGAGGGTTTCCAGCCCCTCCGCTCCCTCCTTTTAGTCGCCTTCTACGACACGCAGGGAATACGTGGGAAGTATTCTTTCTCCCCTATCCCCAGGGATAATATATATATATATATATATATATATATATATATATATATATATATATATATATATATATATATATATATATATATATATATATACATATATATATATATATATATATTTCTTTCTTTCTTTTAAACTATTTGCCATTTCCCGCGTTGGCGAGGTAGCGTTAAGAACAGAGGACTGGGCCTTTTTTGGAATATCCTCACCTGGCCCCCTCTGTTCCTTCTTTTGGAAAATAAAAAAAAAAAAAACGAGAGGGGAGGATTTCCAGCCCCCCGCTCCCTCCCCTTTTAGTCGCCTTCTACGACACGCAGGGAATACGTGGGAAGTATTCTTAATCCCCTATCCCCATGGATATATATATATATATATATATATATATATATATATATATATATATATATATATATATATATATATATATATATATATATATATATATATATATATATATATCCATGGGGATAGGGGAGAAAGAATACTTCCCACGTATTCCCTGCGTGTCGTAGAAGGCGACTAAAAGGGAAGGGAGCGGGGGGCTGGAAATCCTCCCCTCTCGTTTTTTTTTTTTTTTTTTCCAAAAGAAGGAACAGAGAAGGGGGCCAGGTGAGGATATTCCCTCAAAGGCCCAGTCCTCTGTTCTTAGCGCTACCTCGCTAATGCGGGAAATGGCGAATAGTATGAAAAAAAAAAAAAAAAAAATATATATATATATATATATATATATATATATATATATATATATATATATATATATATATATATATATATATATTCTTTATTTTGCTTTGTCGCTGTCTCCCGCGTTAGCGAGGTAGCGCAAGGAAACAGACGAAAGAATGGCCCAACCCGCCCACATACACATGTATATACATACACGTCCACACACGCAAATATACATAGCTATACATCTCAATGTACACATATATATACACACACACAGACATATACATATATACACATGTACATAATTCATACTGTCTGCCTTCATTTGTTCCCATCGCCACCTCGCCACACATGGAATAACAACCCCCTCCCCCCTCATGTGTGCGAGGTAGCGCTAGGAAAAGACAACAAAGGCCTCATTCGTTCACACTCAGTCTCTAGCTGTCATGTAATAATGCACCGAAAGCACAGCTCCCTTTCTACATCCAGGCCCCACACAACTTTCTATGGTTTACCCCAGACGTTTCACATGCCCTGGTTCAATCCATTGACAGCACGTCGACCCCGGTATACCACATCGTTCCAATTCACTCTATTCCTTGCACGCCTTTCACCCTCCTGCATGTTCAGGCCCCGGTCACTCAAAATCTTTTTCACTCCATCTTTCCACCTCCAATTTGGTCTCCCACTTCTCGTTCCCTCCACCCCTGACACATATATCCCCTTAGTCAATCTTTCCTCACTCATTCTCTCCATGTGACCAAACCATTTCAAAACACCCTCTTCTGCTCTCTCAACCACACTCTTTTTGTTTCCACACATCTCTCTTACCCTTTCATTACATACTCGATCAAACCACCTCACACCACATATTGTCCTCAAACATCTCATTTCTAGCACATCCACCCTCCTGCGCACAACTCTATCCATAGCCCACGCCTCGCAACCATACAACATTGTTGGAACCACTATTCCTTCAAACATACCCATTTTTGCTTTCCGAGATTATGTTCTCGACTTCCAAGCATTCTTCAAGGCTCCAAGAATTTTCGCCCCCTCCCCCACCCTATGATCCACTTCCGCTTCCATGGTTCCATCCGCTGCCAGATCCACTCCCAGATATCTAAAACACTTCAGTTCCTCCAGTTTTTCTCCATTCAAACTTACCTCCCAATTGACTTGACCCTCAACCCTACTGTACCTAATCACCTTGCTCTTATTCACATTTACTCTTAACTTTCTTCTTTCACACACTTTACCAAACTCAGTCACCAGCTTCTGCAGTTTCTTACATGAATCAGCCACCAGCGCTGTATATATATATATATATATATATATATATATATATATATATATATATATATATATATATATATATATTTTTTTTTTTTTTTGGCTTTGTCGCTGTCTTCAGCCTTAAGATTTACAGTAGATGTGAATAATGATGATAAGATTCCATTCATGGATGTATTGGTCAGTACCAGAGGAGGATGTTTTCGTCACCGACATTTAGGCCTGATGCACACTACAGCTCCGCTACCGGTCCTCTCAAGGTTCGCTCTCGCTCCGGTCACTCGCAAGTTACAGTCATCCAAAAGATATTTTGACCGGACCGTGACCGGAGCGAGAGCAACAGTGTGCATTACCTTACAAAATGCCCACAACCAAGGTCAATGTATGAATGGAATAGGTGAATGTACTCAAATTACATGAGGAGTGTCATTCGTGCATACGTGAGTACAGCGATCAAGGCGTGCTCAACCAGGCAACCTACTACGTCAAAGAACTTGGACGTGTGCTGTACATATCAATAATGGATAATCAAATACTGAATTTGATACCATTGTGAACAACATACTGGAGCAACATCTCCAGGCAAACAAACAACCTCAACGTGAAAGCATTAAAGTATATTACAGGAACATATTTACGACAGCAATTTGGTAGGTCGGTAGGGAAGTTTGAATCGTACCGTGAGGGTTAAAGCAATACCTCAAGTCAGTCATTATCGACTATCATGATCATGATATAATACGAGAATTGATATCATTTAGGTACATAGTGCATGTAAAAAAAGTTTGGCGAGGTGTATGAGAAGACATGTTAAACAAACTGTTGTCATTGGATGGAAGGCTGATGGAGGGGAAGGGGGAGGGGGAAGGAGAGGGGGAAGGGGGGGGGGGTCTGCTGGAGGCAGTAGAATCATATAAAACGGCAAAGACGGAATAGAATGGCTGATAAACCTAAACATTTTGACGAAGAAGAATATAAGAATCTTCTAAACCAAACCAATGTCTTGATATATCACCCAGCAGGAAAACCAATATATATATATATATATATATATATATATATATATATATATATATATATATATGTATATATATATATATATATATATATATATATATATATATATATATATATATATATATATATATATATATATATATATATATTTTTTTTTTTTTTTTTTTTTTTTTATACTTTGTCGCTGTCTCCCGCGTTTGCGAGGTAGCGCAAGGAAACAGACGAAAGAAATGGCCCAACCCCCCCCCCCCCCATACACATGTACATACACACGTCCACACACGCAAATATACATACCTACACAGCTTTCCATGGTTTACCCCAGACGCTTCACATGCCTTGATTCAATCCACTGACAGCACGTCAACCCCTGTATACCACATCGCTCCAATTCACTCTATTCCTTGCCCTCCTTTCACCCTCCTGCATGTTCAGGCCCCGATCACACAAAATCTTTTTCACTCCATCTTTCCACCTCCAATTTGGTCTCCCTCTTCTCCTCGTTCCCTCCACCTCCGACACATATATCCTCTTGGTCAATCTTTCCTCACTCATTCTCTCCATGTGCTCAAACCATTTCAAAACACCCTCTTCTGCTCTCTCAACCACGCTCTTTTTATTGCCACACATCTGTCTTACCCTTACGTTACTTACTCGATCAAACCACCTCACACCACACATTGTCCTCAAACATCTCATTTCCAGCACATCCATCCTCCTGCGCACAACTCTATCCATAGCCCACGCCTCGCAACCATACAACATTGTTGGAACCACTATTCCTTCAAACATACCCATTTTTGCTTTCCGAGATAATGTTCTCGACTTCCACACATTCTTCAAGGCTCCCAGGATTTTCTCCCCCTCCCCCACCCTATGATCCACTTCCGCTTCCATGGTTCCATCCGCTGCCAGATCCACTCCCAGATATCTAAAACACTTTACTTCCTCCAGTTTTGCTCCATTCACACTTACCTCCCAATTGACTTGACCCTCAACCCTACTGTACCTAATAACCTTGCTCTTATTCACATTTACTCTTAACTTTCTTCTTTCACACACTTTACCAAACTCAGTCACCAGCTTCTGCAGTTTCTCAAATGAATCAGCCACCAGCGCTGTATCATCAAGCGAACAACAACTGACTCACTTCCCAAGCTCTCTCATCCACAACACACTGCATACTTACCCCTCTTTCCAAAACTCTTGGATTTACCTCCCTAACAACCCCATCCATAAACAAATTAAACAACCATGGAGACATCACACACCCCTGCCGCAAACCTACATTCACTGAGAATCAATCACTTTCCTCTCTTCCTACACGTACGCATGCCTTACATTCTCGATAAAAACTTTTCACTGCTTCTAACAACTTGCCTCCCACACCATATATTCTTATTTCCTTCCACAGAGATTCTCTATTAACTCTATCAAATGCCTTCTCCAGATCCATGAATGCTACATACAAATCCATTTGCTTTTCTAAGTATTTCTTACAACCATTCTTAAGAGCAAACACCTAATCCACACATCCTCTACCACTTCTGAAACCACATTGCTCTTCCCCAATCTGATGCTCTGTACGTGCCTTCACCCTCTCAATCAATACCCTCCCATAAAATTTACCAGGAATACTCAACAAACTTATACCTCTGTAATTTGAGCACTCACTCTTATCCCCTTTGCCTTTGTACAATGGCACTATGCAAACATTCCGCCAATCCTCAGGCACCTCACCATGAATCATACATACATTAAATAACCTTACCAGCCAGTCAAGAATACTGTCACCCCATTCTTTAATAAATTCCACTGCAATACCATCCAAACCTGCTGCCTTGCTGGCTTTGATCTTCCGCAAAGCTTTTACTACCTCTTCTCTGTTTACTAAATCATTTTCCCTAACCCTCTCACTTTGCACACCACCTCGATCAAACATCCTATATCTGCCACCCTGTCATCAAACACATTCAACAAACCTTCAAAATACTCACTCCATCTCCTTTTCACATCACCACTACTTGTTATCACCTCTCCATTAGCCCCCTTCACTAAAGTTCCCATTTGTTCCCTTGTCTTACTCACTTTATTTACCTCCTTCCAAAACATCTTTTTATTCTCCCTATAATTTAATGATACTCTCTCACCCCAACACTCATTTGCCCTCTTTTTCATCTCTTGCACCTTTCTCTTGACCTCCTGCTTCTTTCTTTTATACTTCTCCCACTCATTTGCATTCTTTCCCTGCAAAAATCGTCCAAATGCCTCTCTCTTCTCTTTCACTAATAATCTTACTTCTTCATCCTAACACTCACTACCCTTTTTAATCAACCCACCTCCCAAACTTCTCATGCCACAAGCATCTTTTGCGCAACCCATCACTGCTTCCCTAAATACATCCCATTCCTCCCCCACTCCCCTTACCTCCTTTGTTCTCACCTTTTTCCATTCTGTACTCAGTCTCTCCTGGTACTTCCTCACACAAGTCTCCTTCCAAAGCTCACTTACTCTCACCGCTCACTTCACCCCAGCATTCTCTCTTCTTTTCTGAAAAACCCTACAAATCTTCACATTCGCCTCCACAAGATAATGATCATACATCCCTCCAATTGCACCTCTCAGCACATTGACATCCAAAAGTCTCTCTTTCGTGCGCCTATCAATTAACATGTAATCCATTAACGCTCTCTGGTCATCTCTCCTACTTCCATACGTATTCTTATGTATATATCTCTTTTTAAACCAGGTATTCCCAATTACCAGTTCTTTTTTCAGCACATAAATCGACAAGCTTTTCACCATTTCCATTTATAACACTGAACAACCCATGTATACCAGTTATTCCCTCAACTGCCACATTACTCACCTTTGCATTCAAATCACCCATCACTATAACCCGGTCTTGTGCATCAAAACCACTAACACACTCATTCAGCTGCTCCCAAAACACTTGCCTCCTATGATCTTTCTTCTCATGCCCAGGTGCATATGCACCAATAATCACCCATCTCTCTCCATCAACTTTCAGTTTTACCCATATCAATCTAGAATTTACTTTCTTACACTCTATCACATACTCCCACAACTCCTGTTTCAGGAGTAGTGCCACTCCTTCCCTTGCTCTTGTCCTCTCACTAACCCCTGACTTTACTCCCAAGACATTCCCAAACCACTCTTCCCCTTTACCCTTGAGCTTCGTTTCACTCATAGCCAAAACATCCAGGTTCCTTTCCTCAAACATACTACCTATCCCTCCTTTTTTCTCATCTTGGTTACATCCACACACATTTAGACACCCCAATCTGAGCCTTCGAGGAGGATGAGCACTCCCTGCGTGATTCTTTCTTCTGTTTCCCCTTTTAGAAAGTTAGAATTCAAGGAGGGGAGGGTTTCTGGCCCCCCCGCTCCCGTCCCCTTTAGTCGCCTTCTACGACACGTGAGGAATGCGTGGGAAGTATTCTTTCTCCCCTATCCCCAGGGATAATATATATATATATATATATATATATATATATATATATATATATATATATATATATATATATATATATATATATATATATATATATATATATATATATATATATATACATATATATATATATTCCTACGAGTCCACGGGGAAAATGAAACATGAGAAGTTCCTAAGTGCACTTTCGTGTAATAATCACATCATCAGGGGAGACACAAGAGGGAAATATAACAGTCAGGTGATATACATCGAAGAGACGAAGCTAGGACGCCATTTGGTAAACTTATGATTGTCCAAAACATACAACGAGCGTTCGTAAACTTATCATTTTACTAATCTTATCAACAATAAAGTTTTCTAATTTGTATAGACTATCACTAGTATTAAGATTATAATTCTTTGTGTATCTAATGATAGAAGATTCAATGATATTTCTCTTGGTGTTTCTTGGTATTTCTCTGAGATGGCGTTACTCTAGTCAAGTCAATACAATGATCATAGTTTTTAACATGATTAAACAAGGCATTTGATTCTTGTCCCGTTCTTATACTATATTTATGTTGCTTAAGTTTAATAGAAAGATCCTTACCAGTCTGATCAACATAAAATTTATCACAGTTTCTACAAGTCACTTTATAGATGCAACCAAGAGCATTTTCTGGTGAATTCACAATTAAGATATTCTTTATAGTATTATTGTTGCTAAAGGCAACATTTACATTAAAGGATTTAAGCAACATGGGAAGCAGAGTGAAATTATTATCAAAAGGGAGAACTAAAAGATTCGTTGTGTCAATGGGAGGTTGAGCCCAAACCGGCGGATGGAACCATGGAAGCGGAAGTGAATCATTGGGTGGGGGAGGGGGCGAAAATTCTGGGAACGTTGAAGAGTGTGTGGAAGTCGAGAACATTATCTCGGAAAGCAAAAATGGGTATGTTTGAAGGAATAGTGGTTTCAACAATGTTGTATGGTTGCGAGGCGTGGGCTATGGATAGAGTTGTGTGCAGGAGGGTGGATGTGCTGGAAATGACTCAAATGTTTAAGGACAATATGTGGTGTGAGGTGGTTTGATCACGTAAGTAATGAAAGGGTAAGAGAGATGTGTGGTAATAAAAAGAGTGTGGTTGAGAGAGCAGCAGAGGGTGTTTGAAATGGTTTGGTCACATGGAGAGAATGAGTGAGGAAATATTGACAAAGAGGATATATGTGTCAGAGGTGGAGGGAACGAGAAGTGGGAGACCAAATTGGAGGTGGAAAATTGAAGTGAAAATGATTTTGAGTGATCGGTGCGTGAACATGCAGGAGGGTGAAAGGCGTGCAAGCTAATTGCCCTAAAAGATTGATAAGAGCTATTAACACCTTAAAAAAAGACGAGGATTTACATATCACTAAAGCAGATAAGGCTAACACTGTTGTGATTTTAGACAAAAATAACTATTTTCTAAAGCGAATGATCTTCTAAATGATAACACAACATATTCTAAACTTAGTAAAAATCCTTTAGAAGCAGTTAATTCTCATTTCAATAAAGAAATGAAGTTGTTGTTGAAAGGCAACATTTCTCTTATCAAAAGATTGTCATCTTTGTCCCCTTCATTGCCATATATGTAGTACTTATCAAAACACATAAACAGAATTTTCCAGCAAGACCTATAGTGAGTTCAGTAGGCTCCATCACATATAAATTATCAAAATAGTTAGTTTCTTTATTAAGCACTTTAGTGGGTAAGGTATCAAATTCTAATATCATGAACAATGTAGATTTAGTCAACAAGCTAAACAATATCAATGTTAATTTTGATTTCAAACTGGTTAGCTTTGATGTTTCCTCACTTTTCACTAAAGTTCCAGTTGATGACCTTTTAGAATATTTATTTGATGTCTTGGATGATATTCATTTACCTGTTTCAAAGTCTTATTTCATTGAATTGATAAAATTGTGTATAAAAGACTGTATTTCAATTTAATGGCGATTATTATGGTCAAAATTTGGTATGGCAATGGGTAACCCTCTTTCACCTGTACTAAGTAATCTTTATATGGAATCTTTTGAAACAAAATTACTAAAGGATATCTTACCTTGTAATGCAATTTGGTTTAGGTATGTATCAGTTGGCTATGTGTTCTGTTCGGAAACAACCGATAGACCCCGTTGCTCACCATTGTGAGACGAAGGGTATTCGAGTACTTAGTATTTCGAATAGTTGTTTCCTATTATACAGTCCCTTAGCCTAGCGGTTAGCATGCCTGCCTCTTGCACAAGGGGTCCCAGGTTCGATCCTGGCTGTTGGAGGTTTGTATGTTCTATGAAGGTGCGCGTTCATATGCACTTTATTCGTATTCATATAACTCCGCGTTGTACAGTCAGGTTCGGTAAAACGCTATCAGCTGGCTATGTGTTCTGTTCGGAAACAACCGATAGACCCCGTTGCTCACCATTGTGAGACGAAGGGTATTCGAGTACTTAGTATTTCGAATAGTTGTTTCCTATTATACAGTCCCTTAGCCTAGCGGTTAGCATGCCTGCCTCTTGCACACGGGGTCCCAGGTTCGATCCTGGCTGTTGGAGGTTTGTATGATATATATATATATATATATATATATATATATATATATATTTTTTTTTTTTTTTATACTTTGTCGCTGTCTCCCGCGTTTGCGAGGTAGCGCAAGGAAACAGACGAAAGAAATGGCCCAACCCCCCCCCCCCCATACACATGTACATACACACGTCCACACACGCAAATATACATACCTACACAGCTTTCCATGGTTTACCCCAGACGCTTCACATGCCTTGATTCAATCCACTGACAGCACGTCAACCCCTGTATACCACATCGCTCCAATTCACTCTATTCCTTGCCCTCCTTTCACCCTCCTGCATGTTCAGGCCCCGATCACACAAAATCTTTTTCACTCCATCTTTCCACCTCCAATTTGGTCTCCCTCTTCTCCTCGTTCCCTCCACCTCCGACACATATATCCTCTTGGTCAATCTTTCCTCACTCATTCTCTCCATGTGCTCAAACCATTTCAAAACACCCTCTTCTGCTCTCTCAACTACGCTCTTTTTATTTCCACACATCTCTCTTACCCTTACGTTACTTACTCGATCAAACCACCTCACACCACACATTGTCCTCAAACATCTCATTTCCAGCACATCCATCCTCCTGCGCACAACTCTATCCATAGCCCACGCCTCGCAACCATACAACATTGTTGGAACCACTATTCCTTCAAACATACCCATTTTTGCTTTCCGAGATAATGTTCTCGACTTCCACACATTTTTCAAGGCTCCCAAAATTTTCGCCCCCTCCCCCACCCTATGATCCACTTCCGCTTCCATGGTTCCATCCGCTGCCAGATCCACTCCCAGATATCTAAAACACTTCACTTCCTCCAGTTTTTCTCCATTCAAACTCACCTCCCAATTGACTTGACCCTCAACCCTACTGTACCTAATAACCTTGCTCTTATTCACATTTACTCTTAACTTTCTTCTTCCACACACTTTACCAAACTCAGTCACCAGCTTCTGCAGTTTCTCACATGAATCAGCCACCAGCGCTGTATCATCAGCGAACAACAACTGACTCACTTCCCAAGCTCTTTCATCCCCAACAGACTTCATACTTGCCCCTCTTTCCAAAACTCTTGCATTTACCTCCCTAACAACCCCATCCATAAACAAATTAAACAACCATGGAGACATCACACACCCCTGCCGCAAACCTACATTCACTGAGAACCAATCACTTTCCTCTCTTCCTACACGTACACATGCCTTACATCCTCGATAAAAACTTTTCACTGCTTCTAACAACTTTCCTCCCACACCATATATTCTTAATACCTTCCACAGAGCATCTCTATCAACTCTATCATATGCCTTCTCCAGATCCATAAATGCTACATACAAATCCATTTGCTTTTCTAAGTATTTCTCACATATATAAGTTATCCCTGGGGATAGGAGAGGAAGAATACTTCCCACGCATTCCTCACGTGTCGTAAAAGACGAATACAGGTGAATGGAGCGCGGGGCTAGAAACCTCCCCTTCTTGTATTTCAACTTTTTGAAAGGGGAAACAGAAGGAGTCAAGCGAGGAGTGCTCATCCTCCTCGAAGGCTCAGATTGGGGTGCCTAAATGTGTGTGGATGTAACCAAGATGTGAAAAAAGGAGAGATAGGTAGTATGCTTGAGGAAAGGAGCCTGGATGTTCTGGCTCTGAGTGAAACGAAGCTCAAGGGTAAAGGGGAAGAGTGGTTTGGGAATGTCTTGGGAGTAAAGTCAGGGGTTGGTGAGAACACAAGAGCAAGGGAACGAGTAGCACTACTCCTGAAACAGGAGTGGTGGGAGTATGTGATAGAGTGTAAGAAAGTAGGCTCTAGATTGATATGGGTACAACTGAAAGTTGATGGAGAGAGATGGGTGATTATTGGTGCATATGCACCTGGGCATGAGAAGAAAGATCATGAGAGGCAAGTGTTTTGGGAGCAGCTAAGTGACTGTGTTAGTTGTTTTGATGCACGAGACCGGGTTATAGTGATGGGTGATTTGAATGTAAAGGTGAGTAATGTGGCAGTTGAGGGAATAATTGGTGTACTTGGAATGTTCAATGTTGTAAATGGAAATGATGAAGAGCTTGTAGATTTGTGCGCTGAAAAAAGACTGGTGATCGGAAATACCTGGTTTACAAAGAGAGATATACTTCAATATACGTGTGTAAGTAGTAGAGATGGTCAGAGAGCGTTATTGGATCATGTGTTAATTGATAAGCGTGCTAAAGAGAGACTTTTGGATGGTAATGCGCTGAAAGGTGGAACTGGAGGGATGTCTGATCATTTTCTTGTGGAGGTGAAGATGAAGATTAGTAGAGGTTTTTAGAAAAGAAGAGAGAATGTTGGGGTGAAGAGAGTGGTGAGAGTAAGTGAGCTTGGGAAGGAGACATATGTGAGGAAGTACCAAGAGAGACTGAGTACAGAATGGAAAAAGGTGAGAGCAAAAGACGTAAGGGGAGTGGAGGAGGAATGGAATGTATTTAGGGAAGCAGTGATGGCTTGCGCAAAAGATACTTGTGGCATGAGAAGCATGGGAGGTGGCAGATTAGAAAGGGTAGTGAGTGGTGGGATAAAGAAGTAAGATTATTAGTGAAAGAGAAGAGAGAGGCATTTGGATGAGTTTTGCAGGGAAATAGTAAAAATGATTGGAAGATGTATAAAAGAAAGAGGCAGGAGGTCAAGAAATATGTTGCAAAAGTTGAAAAAGCAGGGCGTATGAAAGTTAAATCATTAAATTTTAGGGAGAATAAAAGATGTTTTGGAAGGAGGTAAATAAAGTGCGTTGTTGAATGTGTTTGATGATAGAGTGGCAGATACAGGGTGTTTTGGTCGAGGTGGTGTGCAAAGTGAGAGGGTTAGGGAAAATGATTTGGTAAACAGAGAAGAGGTAGTAAAAGCTTTGCGGAAGATGAAAGCCGGCAAGGCAGCAGGTTTGGATGGTATTGCAGTGGAATTTATTAAAAAAGTTGGTGACTGTGTTGTTGATTGGTTGGTAAGGATATTTAATGTATGTATGACTCATGGTGAGGTGCCTGAGGATCGGCAGAATGCACGCATAGTGTCATTGTACAGAGGGAAAGGGGATAAGAGTGAGTGCTCAAATTACAGAGGTATAAGTTTGTTGAGTATTCCCTGGAAATTATATGGGAGGGTAATGATTGAGAGAATGAAAGCATATACAGAGCATCAGACTGGGGAAGAGCAGTGTGGTTTCAGAAGTGGTAGAGGATGTGTGGATCAGGTGTTTGCTTTGAAGAATGTATGTGAGAAATACTTAGAAAAGCAAATGGATTTGTATGTAGCATTTATGGATCTGGAGGAGGCATATGATAGAATTGATAGAGATGCTCTGTGGAAGGTATAAAGAATATATGGTGTGGGAAGCATGTTGGTAGAAGCAGTGAAAAGTTTTTATCGAGGATGTAGGGCATGTGTACGAGTAGGAAGAGAAGAAAGTGATTGGTTCTCAGTGAATGTAGGTTTGCGGCAGGGGTGCGTGTTGTCTCCATGGTCGTTTAATTTGTTTATGGATGGGGTTGTTAGGGATATGAATGCAAGAGGTTTGGAGAGAGGGGCAAATATGCAGTCTGTTGTGGATGAGAGAGCTTGGGAAGTGAGTCAGTTGTTGTTCGCTGTTTATACAGCGCTTGTGGCGGATTCGTGTCAGAAACTGCAGAAGCTAGTGACTGAGTTTGGTAAAGTGTGGGAAAGAAGAAATCTGAGAGTAAATGTGAATAAGAGCAAGGTTAATAGGTACAGTAGGGTTGAGGGACAAGTCAATTGGGAGGTAAATTTGAATGGGGGAAAACTGGAGGAAGTGAAGTGCTTTAGATACCTGGGAGTAAATTTGGCAGCGGATGGAACCATGGAAGCGGAAGTGAATCATAGGGTGGGGGAGGGGGCGAAAGTTCTGGGAGCGTTGAAACATGTATGAAAGGCGAGAACATTATCTTGGAAAGCAAAAATGGGTATGTTTGAAGGAAAAGTGGTTCCAACAATGTTATACGGTTTCGAGGTGTGGGCTACAGATAGAGTTGTACGGAGGACGGTGGATATGTTGGAAATGAGATGTTTGAGGACAATATGTAGTGTGAGGTGATTTGATCGAATAAGTAATGGAAGAGTAAGAGAAATATGTTGTGATAAAATGAGTGTGGTTGAGGGAGCAGAAGAGGGTGTTTTGAAATGGTTTGGTCACATGGAGAGAATGAGTGAGGAAAGATTGACCAAGAGGATATATGTGTCAGAGGTGGAGGGAACGAGGAAAAATGGGTGACCAAATTGGAGGTGGAAAGATGGAGTGAAAAAGATTTTGTGTGATCGGGGCCTGAACATGCAGGAGGGTGAAAGGCGTGCAAAGAATAGAATGAATTGGATCGATGTGGTATGCCGGGGTGGACGTGCTGTCAATGGATTGAACCAGGGCATGTGAAGCGTCTGGGGTAAACCATGAAAAGTTTTGTGGGGCCTGGATGTGGAAAGGGAGCTGTGGTTTAGGTGCATTATACAGGTAGAGACTGAGTGTGAACGAATGTGGTCTTTGTTGTATTTGTTGTGCTTTCCACGTTTTCCCTGCGTGTCGTAGAAGGAGACTAAAAGGGGAGGGAGCGGAGACTGGAAATCCCTTTTTTTTGATTTTTCAAAAGAGGAACAGAGAAGGGGGCTAAGTGAGGATATCCCCTCAAAGGGAATGTGTTCTTTATAAAGGACAGAAATACAATGATACCAAGCGCAACAAAAGGATCGTGGGATTCAAGAGAAGTGAGAAATTTCATGGTTCGTTACGCTGTATTTCTGACGTAAATGGCATCAGAGCAGGAGCAATCAAATCACGACTGGGGAGAAAGGTCTGGTGAAACAACGGTCGTAGGACTCTATCCTAGCTAAGGTATCCCCCGCTATATGGTCAGCACAGCTGCAGACATCTCGCCCAACCAGGCAGTACCTGTCCCTCGGGAGGGAGGCTTCAGAGGCAACAAAATTGTCGAGGGTGTTTTAAGATTAGTCGTGACGGTCGGAAACTCGTCATGGTTGTTTAACTACTTGTGATCGTTAACCAGGGATAAGGTAATGACCTGAGGCAACTCCAGCGGGAGTATCCCGAGTAAAGCATAACTAATCATTGTGGTGTACAGGAAATCCCTTGGATAGAGGATCTCAGCACAGGTGTGAAGACACTGGTGTTTCTTGGCAGGAAGTGAAAAAGTTGAAGAACTGTACGTAGTTGGTTGACTTGAGAAGAAAGTTTAGTAAACATAACAGCAAAGTCGTAGAGTGTAGAGACTGTACGAGACTTCTTCACTTTTAAGGTTGTAGTGTACGCAGGGTTTAACAGTGCTATAGAAAATGAAGTGTCAGGGGTTGGTTGCCGTTATAAGGGCAGAACACAGGCTAAGACAAGGGAAATAACTAAACAGAAATAAGAACACTACCACCTCGAGATGAAGATCTCGTAACCCATGCACCATCCCGGACGGATCTTAAATGTGCAGGCAGTAGAAGTTAAATGTTAGGACAGGAAAGCGACCAGTATGTGTCACTAACAAATATCAATAACATAATTGGTCCCAAGACTGATCCCTATGGCACACCACATGTCACATTAACCATTGAGGTTCGACCATTAATCATTGCTCTTTGTTTACTGCCAGTCCAGGCGTTTAGCCAACAGGATATTGCACAGTTTATGTCATTTGACTTAAATTTTGCAAGTAACTTTTTGTTGTGGGATTCATTGAATGTCTTTATGAAGAAAGTGCTTTACTTTCATTGTGTAAGTTGATTATTATCATAAAGAGAAATTAGGTAAACATATTCTAAGATGAAGAGATCATCATTTAGTTCAGATTACAGATATCCTGTTCTTATATATGGACTGACACATTAATCACAATGAACTTTAACAAAGAAGAGAGACGTTAATTCATGTTTTCGTTGGTGTAATCCGGGTTAAGCAAACTTTACAAAAAAACAAATAAAAATTGTTCCCATAACAACGGCGGTCTTTCTTTTTTTCACAGAATGAATTATAACGTTTATATTATCATGTTTATAATATGTTTTACTCTATTACATTATTTCTTTCTGTAAATGTTTTCATGCAAAGATATCACGTAACTCTATACCTACAACAATCGTGCTGCACACTGTATTGTTGGCCTCTGACACGAGGCACCTCCACGTGTACACTGCTGCTGTTGTTTTTGCTGCTACTACTACTACCACCACATCACTAGTGCTATTACAACAACAACTACTACTACTA